>NC_141876.1:304143080-304294080 GCF_056163025.1 Triticum urartu
CAACAACTCCATCATAGGTTTCGCAATCTTGGAGAAATTCTCAATGAATCTCCGGTAGTATCCCGCGAGCCCAAGAAAATTGCGGATCTCCCCTACTGAGGTGGGTGCTAGCCAATCAGTGACTACCTGAGCCTTGGTAGGGTCTACTGCTATACCCTCTCCTGATATAACATGTCCAAGAAATCCAACTTATTTCAACCAAAACTCACATTTGCTGAACTTGGCATATAACTGATGTTCCCTGAGCTTCTCGAGAACTAAACGTAAATGCTCCTTGTGTTCCTCTTCATTCTTCGAGTATACCAAAATATCATCAATGAACACAACAACAAACTTATCCAAGAACTCCATGAACACCATATTCATCATACTCATGAAATAGGTAGGGGCATTAGTCAATCCAAATGACATGACTGTGTACTCATATAGCCCTTACCTAGTGGTGAAAGTTGTCTTGGGTATATCCTTTTCTCGGATCTTCAGCTGGTGGTATCCTGATCACAGGTCGATCTTGGAAAATACTTTAGCCCCTTGCAGCTGGTCAAACAGATCGTTAATCATCGGTAGTGGGTATTTGTTCTTGATAGTCACTTCATTCAAAGCACGATAATCAACAACCATTCTCAAGGATCCATCCTTCTTCTCAACTAAGAGCACTGGGGCTCCCCACGGTGACGAACTTCGTCGAATGTAACCTTTCTCCAATAACTCCTTAATCTGCTTCTTAATCTCCTCCAGATCATTTGCGGGCATCCGGTATGGTCTCTTTGATATTGGTCCGGTGCCTGTCAACAGCTCTATCAAAAACTCAATGTCTCGATCCAGCGGCATGCCTGGTAGTTCCTCTGGAAATACATCTGGATAATCCTTCACTACAGGCACTTCCTCCTGAACAATTCCTAAGAGGGAATTTACTTGGGTCCTCCTTGGCGCATGCCTGGATACATACTTAATCCTTTTTCCCTCCGGGGTGGTGAGCATAATTGACTTACTGGCGCAATCGATGTTTCCCCCATACATCGATAGCCAGTCCATGCCTAGTATCACATCCAATCCTTGTGACTCCAGAATTACTAGGTCTAAGGGGAAAACATGCCTACCTATGGTTAATGGTATCTGAAAACATCCTTGGCTTGCCATAAACTCTGCTCCTGGCGAGCTTACTAACATAGGTATCCTAAGAACTTTGGTGGGCAATTTATACTTATCCACAAATCCCCTTGAAATGTATGAATGCGATGCACCAGTATCAAAAAGAATGATTGCAGTAAATAACTTAACCAAAAACTTACCTACAACTGCATCTGGCTGCTCTTCAACCTCCTCCATGTTAACGTGGTTCACTTGTCCCCTGTTGAAAGGGTTGGGCTTCTTCCAGAGCTTCCATATTGCAATTTCCATTCTTTGCTTCAGAACACTCGGTGGCGTAGTGTCCAGTCTTCCCGCACTTGAAACAAGTAATGTGACTTAGATCCTTCTTGGCTGGTGTTGCTGGGTTGGAACGGTTCTGGCTGCTGCTTCCTCCATTTCCATTCCCATTCTTGGGGCCACTGTGGTTATGTGAACTTCCTCCATTGTGAGTATGGCTTCCATGGTTATGGGTGTAACCTCTGGAGTTAGGGGTAAAGCGAGGCTTCTGCTGAGCTCCAGAATTGTACTTCCCCTGTCCATACTTCTGTTTGCGGCTCTCTCAGCTATTGTTTGTTTTTAACCATCAGGGCCCGGTCTACCAACTCCTGGTAGTTAGTGAATGTTGCCACCATCAACTGCATACTCATCTCATCATTCAGTCCATCCATTAACTTCTCCTGCTTCGCAACATCTTTGGCCACATCATATGGGGCATAACGGGCTAACTTGCTAAACTCATCCACGTACTGCCCCACAGTACGGTTTCCCTGACGTAAGTTGCGAAACTCACGCTTCTTCATATTCATTGCTCCTGTAGAGACATGGGCTGTGCGGAATGCTTGCTGAAACTGATCCCAAGTGACATTGGCTATGGGAAAAGTGGATGTGTAATTCTCCCACCATGAGGCTGCGGGTCCATTCAATTGTTGTGGGGCAAAGTGCACCTTCTCCGCATCTGTGCAACCTGCGGTGGTCAACTCCCATCCAATCCTACGTAGCCAGTCATCAGCAACAAGCGGCTCGGTGCTACTGGAAAACACCGGCGGATTCAACCTCAGAAAACGGGCTAAGTTGTCCCAGGGGGTGGTGACGGTGGGTTGTTGTTATTGTTGTTGTTGTTTCCTTGGTTCTGGACTAGTAGCTGCATCAAGGCATTCTGCTGTTGGATCAATTGAGTGAGCTCCGGTGGGAAAGCAAATCCGGGGTCACGTCTCGGAGGCATCTGATGGGTTTAGAGGGGAGAGATTAGAATAGAGTGAGGTCTAGTGAAAAAACACTACCCATATGCACATGAGACAAACACATTCATATCACACCACTCAATTCAAACAAGGGCATACAATCGATCTAGCTACCGTTACAAAATATTCGGACTACTACTATATACATGGGGGGAAATACTACTGATAATATGGTGGTCATCTAGAAATTTTGATCGGTGGAAGACTCCATGACATCCGCTCCAGCTTCATCTTCGTAGTCATCATCACTACTGTCGGGGTCAGAGTCGGTGTCGTCGATGATGATGTAGTCCTCGGGATGGTCATCATCTCCTCCTGGCGCGGGGTCTCCCATGAATACTCCTAGCTTCCTTGTCAGGTCGTCATTATTTTCTACTAGTATTGCGATTTCCTCCTCATATCCATCGCGTGTAGACTTGAGTTCCTCTTCAAGCTCCATGTTCCTTGTCATCACCTTCTTCAGATCTATCATGCTTGCGCACATTTGGCTCTCCTGGCAACGAATGTGCTGGTGTAACTCCTGGATGAAGGCTACAATGGACCTGTCCCTCCTGGTGCTGATCATCTCCCATTACTCATCTCGGCGCCCACATATCTGGTAGATGGTGTCCTTAAGATCCTTGTGATAAACTTTGCCAATGCGTCCCATGGCAATGTGAGCTGCCATGCTCTTTCCTAGACTCCAGGTTGGTGCATCAAAGGAAAACTCTATGGGCTCAGTAACTGGCATGAATGTCCTTCTTGGAACTTGAACTCGAATCATCCAATGCTCCTCTTCTGGTAAAGTGGCGGTGTAGGTCCTGGTGAAGCTTGGTATTCTGATGTTCAGGTACCTGGTGACTTCCTTCAAGTGTCGTCCAAAAGGTGTGTCTTCATCTGGTTGTGCAAACTTGTTCCTTGTGTCCGCCGTTTATAGAGTGGAAAATGGATAGGAGTCAGGAATGAGTAGAGATGAGTGTCCTATGGCTTATCTTAGTGGTCGTGTCCTATAATCAGTGTGTGCTCTGATACCATCTTGTAGCGATCCGACCTCAAACGGTCAAATCTATGTGCATAAGTGTCATCCCTGAATCGGTAATGCTCACACACATAGTACTTGAAGAATTTATAACAGAGTGCAATCGCACACTTATTACATCGAATAACTCATAAAAGAGTACTTATTACAATAATATGGCTTAAGGTGATGTAGGGTAGAACCCTAATCAGCCGATCTTTCACGAAAGGAGCGGATCCCGCGATGAACACGAAGAACACGAGGAGGGAAATGAGGGGAAACACAAGGGGAAACACAAGAGGGACACTCAAACTAACAAGAACAAGCCACACATGTGCTAGATCCTTGGATACATAAGAGAGAAAAAAGTTCACACGATACACGATCAACTAGGGACGATACAAGGGTAGCCGGTCTTCTCCGTGAGGAGGTCTTGAGTTCTTCCCTAAAAGGGGTCTTGAATCCGCTTGGGGGATCTTCTCCGGTGGAGGCTCAAATCTCCGAGGAGAAGGTGTCCAAGTGGATGAGCAAAACTCTCACACAAAATATGAGTTAATCCTTTGCTAACCCTAGAAAGTTGGACGAGGTGGAGTATATATAGTCTAGGGGGTAGAAGGGGTACACGGGCCTCGGCCCTTTACTGTGCGCCGACAGGGAGGCTGGACGTCCAGGCGTCGGGCCGGATGTCCGGGCGTTCGCGGAGGGCCGGATGTCCGGGCTGTGGAGGCCGGATGTTCGGGATGGTGGAGCTGGCCATGTTGCTCTCGGGTTCGGGGGTGTCCGGATATCCGAGCTGCAGGCCGGATATCCGGGCGCTCGGGAAGGGCCGGACGTCTGGGCTGGCGGGGCCGGATGTCTGGGGCCTGTAGGGGCTTGGCGGCTGGAATGCTGTTGTAGTTGGAGTCTTCAGCGGCCGGACGTCCGGGCTCGGGGCCGGATGTCCGGGCCCTGGAGATGCCTTCTTCTCCTTCCGGAGTTCCTCTTCATCCGTGGACTTGGCGGCTTGTCTGTCTTCACGTGCATCTTCGGGAGGGTCCTCTTGGTACCTAATCATGCACAATGTCTCGGACTTAGGTAGAAGCCATATCTTGAGAGGGTCATATGTAATGTCACTAAGGAGAGAAGTCACCTCGGTCTCGAGAGCTCTAGCTCTAGCTCTAGTCATAGGTCCTCTTGGCGGTTCTTGAGACGATGGTGGGTCCATGGGGATGACCGTAGGATGCTCCACATCATCTCCCCTCCCTTGGGGAAGATCCGACCTCGGATCTAAATCCTCATCACCATGGTAGGGAGAGAGATCTTTGATGTTTAAGATGTCACTCACGGAGTACTTGTCTCGTGGAATGTCGATCTTGTTTGTGTTGTTGTTGTAGCGTTCTAGCACCTTGAAGGGTCCATCCGCTCGGGGTCGAAGTTTGGACTTGCGTTCTTGGGGGAAGCGGTCCTTGCGAAGGTGTAGCCACACCAGATCACCAATGTTGAAGACCATGGGGTGCTTGTTGATGTTGAGCTTGGTCGCAAGTCGTTGTACTTGGCGCTCGATAGTATGTCTTGTATCTTCATGCACCTCTTGAGGTGAGTCACACGTGCACTTGCGTCCAAATTGATGCGCTCGTGGAGTGGTAGAGGGAGAATGTCCAATGGGGACAAAGGGTTGAATCCATAGACAACCTCGAAGGGGGACTTGCCGGTTGTTGAATGTCTTGCGCGGTTGTAGGCGAACTCGGCGATAGGTAGACACTCCCCCACACCTTATGTTCTTCTTGATGAGTACTCGAAGTACAGCGGAGAGTGTGCAGTTGGTCACCTCCGTTTGACAGTCGGTTTGAGGATGGTAAGCCGTGGAGAAAAGTAGCTTGATTCCGAGCTTGGCGCAGAGGGTCGTCCAAAAGTAGCTTAGGAACTTGACGTCGTGGTCCGAGACGATCGTCTTTGGCACTCTGTGTAGACGCAATATTTCCCTACAAAAGAGGTTTGCAATATATGAAGCATCGTCTATCTTGTTGCAAGGAATGAAATGTGCCATCTTGGAGAAACGGTCCACAACGACAAATACCGAATCCTTTCCACTATGAGTCCTAGGCAATCCAAGTACAAAATCCATGCTAATATCTTCTCATGGTTGATATGGAATTGGTAGAGGCATGTAACGGCCATGGGATTGAGCTTTGGACTTAGCTTTGCGACATGTAGAGCATCTGTTGGTGAAGTGGTTGACGTCGCGAAACATCTTGGGCCAAAAGTAGTTCTTCGAGAGCGTGTCAAACGTCTTGTCTCGTCCAAAATGTCCCATTAAGCCTCCTCCATGAGATTCCTGCAAAAGCAACAAACGAAGAGAAGACTCAGGGATGCAAAGCTTATTAGCTCTCATAAGATATCCATCTTTGATGTAATAGCGTTCCCAAATGTATGCGTCAAACATTTGGCATAAATAGTAGCAAAAGTGGGATCATGCTCATACAAGTCTTTTATGTGCTCATAGCCAATGACATTCAACTCAACTTGAGTAACAAGCATGCATACGCGGGAAAGGGCATCCGCCACAATGTTTTATTTACCTTTAATGTACTTGATGACATAAGCAAAAGACTCAATAAATTCACTCCATTTAGGATGACGCATGTTCAACTTGGTTTGGCCCTTAAGATACTTGAGCGTTTCATGATCGGTATGAATGATAAACTCATGAGGGCGAAGATAGTGTTCCCATTCATGCAAAACACGGACTAAATCATATAGCTCTTTGTCATAGATGGGGTAATTGAGTTGCGCACCGGAGAGTTTCTCACTAAAGTAAGCTATGGGGCGCTTCTCTTGCATTAACACACCTCCTGTGCCATAACCACTAGCATCGCAATGAATCTCAAAAGGTTTGTCAAAGTTGGGTAAAGCAAGCACGGGAGCATGAGTAAGCAAATTCTTAAGCTCATTGAAAGTGGTATCTTGGGATGGTCCCCAAACAAAAGGCGCATTCTTCTTGCTCAAAGCATGCAAAGGCGAAGCAATGGTGCTAAAATCTTTCACAAAACGATGATAGAAACCCGCAAGGCCAAGAAAGCTATGCACTTGTTGAAAATTGGTTGGTTGTGGCCAAGTCTTAATAGCATTGATCTTGGACTCATCAACATGAACACCCTTAGAAGAAACAACAAAACCCAAGAAAACGAGCTTGTCAACGCCAAAAAGGCATTTCTCCATATTAGCATAGAGATGCTCTTTTCAAAGAGTTTGCAAAACGGTTCGGACATGCATGACATGCTCTTTGAGAGACTTGCTAAAAACAAGGATATCATCGAAGTAGACCACAACAAACACACCAATGTAAGGGCGAAAGACATGATTCATAAGACGCATAAAAGTACCCGGTGCTTCCGAGAGACCCATAGGCATGACTGACCACTCATACAAGCCAAACTTGGTTTTGAAAGCGGTTTTCCATTCATCACCCTCTTGTATGCGGATTTGATAGTAACCACTCTTAAGATCAATTTTGGAAAAGATAGTGGCACCACTAAGTTCATCAAGCATATCATCAAGGCGTGGAATGGGATACCTATAACGAACGGTGATAGCATTGATAGGTCTACAATCGGAGCACATGTGAAAGCTACCGTCTCATTTTGGCACAAGAATGACCGAGTGTAACATCCCAAATTTTCAATTTGGAATGTTTTACAATTATTAGTTAAGCATCTATGCATATTGTTTGAAATTGTGTGGCATTTGGAATTTTCAGAGGCATTTGAGTTTGTTTGAATTGGATTCAACTTGGCATTTAAAATTTACTTCAAATATCCCTGACAAATACTTGATCAAAAGTATGAGCGGAGCTAACATGACACTCCAAAAATGTCAGAAGAAAAACATGGCCAAAAAGTTTGAATTCAAATTTGAATCTTATTTGGGATTTCCAGAAGATGTTTTTTTAGTTTGTGTTTTGCTTCTGGAAAAATGTCCACGTTGTCGGATTAATTCCCCTAAAAATTTGATATATATATATATATATATGTCATATATAAAAATATTATAGTTTTCTCTAGTTTAGTTTTTTCTCTCTGCCTTAATTCAAAAAATAGGAAAAGCCCCCCCCCCCCCCCGAGCTGGCCAGGCTCGGCCCAGCCAGCGCCGAGCCGCCAGCCTAGCATAGCGCCCGCACCCGAATCCTCTCCCGACCGGTCGCCCGCTCGCCTCCTCCTCCTCTCTCTCACTAACCGCGGGGCCCGCCCTTATCTCTTTCCCCTCGCCCACGCTATGCCGCGCCAAAGCGCGTTCGACACCGCCGCCGCGTCCGAATTCCACGGGATCATGATCCCGAGTCGCCCCCTGCTCCAAGTTGATGTCCTATAAATACCTACACCCTTCCTCTCTCGATCCCCCTAAAACCCTACTCCAAAGCCCACCACAGCCACCGTCGTCGCCAAACGCATCTCGCCGCTGCCGCCTCGGTTCGCCACCGCTTCTGCCACCGGTGAGCATCCCCCTTGACTCCAAGCTCTGCCACGCGAACCGCCTCATCCTCCCACAACCCCCTAACATCTTTTTGATTTTCCTCGACGCCTATAGGAAGCCGCCTGAGCACCGCCGCTCTTCGCCGGAGCTGCAGCTCACCAGGACCCCACCGTCGACGTCCCGGCCGTTTCCGTCGTCCCCGAGCCACCTCGACATCACCACCGCCTCCGCAACACTCCGTCGCCTCACCCCGACATCTTCGCCGACCTCCCCGACCCCCGGAGCCGCCGCCCCGTCCACGCCTGAGCCGCCGTCGCCTGTCGCCGTCGTTGCAACCGTGCTGAGTCGCCGGAGCCACTCCCCGCCGTCCGATCTGATGTCCATGGCCTAGATTAGATCACACGAAGAGTTTGTTTTTTTAGTAAATTGGTTTAGTTTCGGTTTTTTACAATTAGGTTGGTTTATTTTAAGTTGCGGTTTGTTAGACCGGCTACGCGGTTTATTTCTGTTTAGCGGCGGGTGCGTTTTAGTTAGTTTTCGCCTAAGCGTTAGATAGGCCCAGTAGCGCCAGTTTTGTTTTTAGTTTTAATTTTAGTTTCTGTTTTTAAAAAAGAATAGTTCCAATCTTGAAAAGTCTATATCTTTTAGGTTATTTATTATTTTTAGTTGATTCTTTTTTTGTTAGTTTACAAATTTCCTATAGTTTCTGTAGAAAATAGATTCGGCCATGTTTTAGTTTTTAAAAATTGTTTTATATTAGTTTTAGTCAGATTAGTATTTCTACTATAATTTGAGCTAGAATTAATATTTTTAGGTGATTCTTTTTGCCACTGGTTAGTTTTAACCTAGCCTAGCAGTAGGAACTTGTTGGCGTATTTGTAGATTGTATTAAAATTAGTTTTAGTCGAAATCAAGCTTTTCTAGTTTTATTTAGCTTGCTACTGCTTCCTGTTATTCTAGTTATTATAGAATTTTAATTTATCCCTATTATAATTTATTTTAGATTAGTTTCTGTAGTTACAGAGGGTGAACATTTATTTACAGCAAACTAAAAGGTTTTGTTTTATTTTCTTATTAGTTTTGTTTTAGGTATAACAGGAGTTCTATAATAGATATTGATGTGATTCTTTTTGCACCTAATTTATATGCTGTTTTCCTTTATGTTAGTTAGCAAACACCTTGTTTCGGTTTTGTTAAGAAAAGTGTTAGTAGGATAAAACTATTTCTTTGTTGTTGCTTGAAGTGATGAAAACCTTGATTTTGTTTTCCTCGAGTTTTCTTTGGTTTTGGTTTGAGTGCTTGTGTAATTTCCTTTAGCTTGTTGTTATGTTATTTAGTGGAATACTTATTTGTGCTATTGTTTGACTCGATAGAATTTCCGGAGTGCGAAGCTTGCTATCTCGAGTCACTAGCGTTTGAAGACCATCAGCCAGGCAAGTCATTTGATCATGTTTTACAATACCTATGATTTTGTTGCATTAGAATTATTCCTCCCCAGCATGCATGCAGTAGGAGAATTTTAAGCTATGTCTTGAGTAGTATCATGAGGTAGGATGAACCCAATTCCCCTTGTTAATATTGCCCGGGATGATGTAGTTTATCTTGCTATGCTCGTAGACGGGGTTGGTTGAGAGATCCATAAGGAAGATGTGAGAGTCAAGATGATGACAACCCCATGACTTCAAGCTCAAGATGGAATTCAAATTCACTACTGGGTGGAGGACGGTTGACGAGCACCCTGGAGGAACCAGCGGATGGCCGGGATGCATGGAGAAGCGCCATGACATCTTGCGGAAAGCTTCGCCCAGTCACGAAGAGACGGATGGATACCCCTTGATCAAAAGCTTACATGTGCAGCTGCAAGCCATTATGGGCTCTGGCTGGGTTAACCTTAGGCGTGACTCTAGACGGACGGTGCCAGCAGATGTAGAAGAACGGTAGGGCATGGATGGGCACCGGCAGTGCCCAGAGAAACTCTATGGAAGACCCTGTTTCGTTCGTCCTGTCTTCAAACACCAGGCAGTGCGAGGACATAAAGGAGGGAACGAATCTTGCAGGTAAAGTGCACAAGACTCTGTAGTGTAACAACCTAATCGATTAGCCGTGTCCCCGGTTACAGACAAATGAGCCTCTGGAAACTGGAGTATTTCGGAAATCTCAACACCGAACAAATAAATTAATTGAGGGGTTAATTAATAATTGGGAATGAAACATTGGTTGGCGGAACCATCTCAATAACTACCAACATTTTGAAGTACTTATAAGCAAGTCCTTTGGTGTAGGGAAAAAACTGGCTTTTTCGCAAAAACATAAAACTTAGAGCCCCATAGCCAAATTGCATACAGTATTAGCATTGTTATTATTGTCTTTCTCTGTGACTTGCCGGCATATTCAAAATGCTGGCCTACACGGCTGCAACGTCTCATGTTGCAGAGGAGTTTTCTGACCAGGACTGACGCTACGATCTACGCTTGGCGATTGCCCTATGGAGTCGGATGGACTCGCTATTCGTCTATGCTTCTACAGCTTTATTTAGTTTATTTCTCATGAGTTGGCCTTCGGCCGAATTTATTATGATGTAATAAAGACTCGACATGAGAATCGTGTAATAAATTCAGTTGTGATTGAACTTTGAATCTTTTCATCAATGTACTGTGTGTGCCAGCATGATCTTGGGATGGTACAGCTACACAAAGACTTGACCGATTTTGGGAAGGGTCGTTACAGAGATGGTATTCAGAGCACACGCTGACCGTAGGACGTAACCCCTAGGATCAGAAAGCCATAGGAAGAAACTATTTTATTTTATGTCCTTATCATTCCGTAATTCTCCCCTGTTCATTTCTGACTTCTCTCCAATTTCAACATTCTAGATGGCCGTCAAGTTCATCCCAGTTCTACTCCCGGAGTTTTGCCAGCCAGATGAGACAATGCTTTTCGGCAGGAGGCTAGTCCAGATCATCAAGGAATTGAAGATTGCTCTGCCGTCTATCACCGGGACCCCTATCATGGCATTTCCAAAAGACCCTCGCTATAGGATTAAGGTACACATACCAGGGAGGACTTTCGGAAGTCTCTCGGCGCCTGTTGACTTCAGGTTCACTGCTCCCACTTGGATACTCGGGAGAGACATAGCAGTTCATACTGCACTTGGACGCATCCAGGAGGAATACAAGGCCGAGCTCGTTGGATCAGATCACACCATGATTTCTCGTAGGACTGCAGATGGAGAGCTCATCCGCACTATTGATGATGACTCCGTTCGCTCATATGCCCAAGACTTGGAGGCTCACATCAGGGCTCTAGAGATTCAGATGTGCAGGAGCTTGAAGACGGTCCAAAAGTTGCATCTTCGTGAAATGGAACTGGAGGATGCAGCACATGAAGCCCACTATGAGCATGAAGAAGAAGTCAAGGATTTTATGGATAGACTTGAGGACCGGGAGAAATATATTGCCACACTGGAGGAGAAGATGGATCTGGGAGAAGACCTTTTTCCGAGTGGAGATGATGGACCCCTCGTGAGCAATGACGAGGATTATGAAGAGAGCTCCACCGAAGGAAGCTGCAAAAGGAGGCGCCGCACCAGAGGACGACGCACCAGAGGACGCCGCACCAGAGGACGCAAGGATAATTGATGAAGACATTTAGTCGACCACCATGTTATTTTATTTTTGTCGATCAGTTAGGCCGTTATTTTCGATTAGTCGTGAGATTTTGTAATCCGAGATTGAACCTTGTTTGAGATGAATGAATAAATGATTGGTGTGATTATGTTTGTGCATTCATTTGGCTAGTGCTATTTTCTCATTAGACCCTTGTTCTATTCTAATTTCTCATCCACTCCATAACACCATATGCCTCCGAGACGTAACCCTGGTTTCACTTTCCCGCCGGAGCTCACCCAGCTGATTCAACAGTGGAATGCCTTAATGCAAATGCTCATCCAAAACCAAGGCAACAACAACAACCCACCGCCACCACCACCCGTCGATAACCTGACCCGGTTCCTAAGGCTGAATCCGCCGGTGTTCTCTAGTAGCATCGAGCCGATTGTAGCTGATGATTGGCTCCGCAAGATCGGAGGGATCTAAGAACTGTTGGATGCACAGATGCTGAGAAGGTGCGTTTTGCCGCACATCAACTGAATGGACCTGCAGCCTCTTTGTGGGAGAACTACACCGCTACTTATCTGGTCGCCACCATGACATGGGATCATTTCCAGCAGGCTTTCCACACCGCTCATGTCTCAGCTGGAGCCATGAGTCTGAAGAAGCGTGAGTTCCGCAACGTACGCCAGGGGAACCGTACTGTGGGGCAGTATGTGGATGAGTTCAGCAAATTATCTCGCTATGCCCCAGATGATGCGGCCACAGATGCCGCAAAACAGGAGAAGTTTCTTGAGGGACTCAATGATGAGCTGGGAATGCAGCTAATGGTGGCTACCTTCAACAACTACCAGGAGCTGGTAGACAAGGCCACTATACTTGAAGGCAAGCAGCAGCAGATTGAAAGCCGCAAGCGGAAATATGGCCAGGGAAAGTACAACTCCAGAGCTCAACAGAAGCCCCGCTATGCCCCATACTCGGGAGGACATACCCATCACACCCATGGAGGACATAATCATGGAGGACATAACCATGGAGGGAATGGGAACAATCGCAACCACGACAACAACTCCAAGTCAGGCAATGGAGGCAACGGCAACCAGCACCGTCCTGCTCCGACTCAAAAGGATCTGAGTCATATCACCTGTTTCAAGTGCCAGAAGACAGGACACTATGCCACCGATTGTCCGGAGGCCAAGCAGAAGAATGGAAATGGCAACGGCAATGGATGCTCAGCAAAGAAGTCCAACCCTTTTCCTCATGCTCAGGTGAATCACATTGACGTGGAGGACGTCTATGATTAGCCAGACACTATGGTTGGTAAGTTTTTATTAAATTTGCGTCCAGTATTGGTACTCTTTGATTCCGGTGCAACGCATTCATTCATATCAAGGGTAGTTGTGGAAAGGTACGGTTTGCCCACTAGGACCCTTAGAACCCTGCTTCAGGTCACTTCCCCAGGAGGAGAGATGATGGCAGGCTTAGGCTGTTATTCAACCCTCAGCATCGGAAATCATGATTTTCCCGTAGACCTCATAGTCTTAGAATCCCAGGGATTGGACGTGATCCTAGGCATGGACTAGTTGACGAAGTTTGAAGGGAACATCGACTGTGCCCGCAAGACGATTTTGCTCACCACCCCGAAGCAGAAGAGGATCAAGTATGTATCCAGACGCACACCAATAAAGAAGCAGGTGAATTCCCTCACGGGAGTGGTTCAGGAGGAAGTGCCTGTAGTACAAGATTTTTCGGATGTATTTCCAGAGGAATTACCAGGAATGCCACCGGACAGAGAAATAGAATTTCTAATCAAGTTATTACCTGGCACAGCCCCAATATCCAAGAGACCTTATCGGATGCCCCCGAATGATTTGGAAGAGATCAAGCAGCAGATCAAGGAATTATTGGAGAAAGGATATATTCGCCCAAGTTCGTCACCTTGGGGAGCCCCGGTTCTTTTGGTAGAGAAGAAGGATGGAACCCTGAGAATGGTGGTAGATTATCGTTCATTGAACGACGTGACCATCAAGAATAAGTACCCTATGCCGATGATTAATAATTTATTTGATTAGCTAGTCGGAGCCAAAGTATTTTCCAAGATCGATCTTCGATCAGGGTATCATCAGCTGAAGATTCGTGAACAGGATATATCCAAAACAGCTTTCACCACCAGGTATGGTTTATATGAGTATACCGTCATGTCATTCGGATTGACTATTGCCCTTGTGTATTTCATGAGCATGATGAACAAGGTATTTATGGAATATCTGGACAAGTCTGTCATGGTGTTCATCGATGACATATTGGTTTTCTCCAAGAGCGAGGAAGAGCACAAGGAACATCTGCGTCTAGTTCCGGAGAAACTCCGAGAACATCAGTTATATGCCAAGTTTAGCAAATGTGAATTTTGGTTGAAGGAAGTCGGATTCCTTGGACATGTTATTTCAGGAGAAGGAATAGCAGTCGACCCCACCAAGGTCGAATCGGTCACCAACTGGCAATCCCCCACCTCAGTCAAGGAGATCCACGGTTTCCTCAGACTTGCAGGATATTAACGGAGATTTATTGAGAATTTCTCCAAGATTGCTAAACCCATGACCGAGCTGTTGAAGAAGGAAACCAAGTACATTTGGACCGAGGATTGTGAAGCCAGTTTTTAGGAGTTGAAGAGACGACTGGTTACAGCCCCAGTACTCATTTTGCTGGACATACACAAGGATTACCAGGTGTATTGTGACGCTTCTCGTCAAGGACTCGGAGGAGTGCTCATGCAGGAAGGAAAAGTTGTAGCTTATACCTCCAGAGAGCTACGACCTCATGAGATGAATTATGCCACACACGATTTGGAGTTAGCAGCCATAGTGCACGCACTCAAGACATGGAGACATTTCCTTGTCAGAAATAGTTGCGATGTTTACACGGATCATAAGAGCTTGAAGTACATTTTCACGCAGAAGGAGTTGAACCTCAGACAAAGGAGATGGCTTGAATTGATCAAGGACTATGACATGATATTGCATTATCACCCAGGGAAAGCAAATGTTGTAGCAGATGCCTTGAGCCGTAAAAGCCATGTGAACACCCTCATAGCTGGAGGATTACCTCAAAAATTAGCCGACGATCTCAGAGATCTCCGATTGGAGATAGTACCAAGAGGATTTGTCGCCACCTTGGATATTCAATCCACTTTGACCGAAAGGATCCGTGAAGCACAGAAGACGGACAAGGAAATTGCAGAGATAAAGGAAAAGATGAGTAACGGAAAGGCTAAAGGTTTTCGTGAGGATGAACACGGAACTTTATGGTTTGAGGATCGTATCTATGTGCCCAATGACCCAGAGGTTAGGAAGTTAATTCTTCAGGAGGCCCATGATTCACCGTACTCGATTCACCCAGGCAACACCAAGATGTATCTGGATTTGAAGGAAAGTTTCTGGTGGACAGGTATGAAGAAGGATATTGCCGAGTACGTAGCAGTATGCGATGTTTGTAAGCGAGTAAAGGCAGAACATCAGAAGCCGGCAGGGTTACTTCAACCACTGCCAATTCCTGAGTGGAAATGGGAAAAACTTGGAATGGATTTTATCACAGGATTACCTAGGACCCGTTCAGGTTATGATTCTATCTAGGTAGTAGTTGATCGCTTGACCAAGGTAGCTCATTTCATTCCCGTGAAGACTACATATACCAGCGCTAAGTTAGCCAAGATATACATGACTAGGATCGTATGTCTGCATGGAGTTTTGAGGAGTATCGTGTCAGATAGAGGAACACAATTTACCTCAAAGTTTTGGAATTAGTTGCATGAAACTTTGGGTACAAGGCTGGAGTTCAGTATAGCTTTTCATCCGCAGACAGATGGACAAACCAAGAGAGTCAACCAGATTCTGGAGGACATGTTGAGAGCCTGTGCGCTAGACTATGGGTCTAGCTGGGATGACAATTTGCCATACGCAGAGTTCTCGTACAACAACAGCTATCAGACCAGTCTGAAGATGGCCCCTTTCGAAGCTCTATACGGAAGGAGGTGTAGAACACCACTGTTGTGGGATGGTGTCGGAGACCGAAAACTTTTTGGTCCTGATCTTATCAGAGACTCCGAAGAGAAAGCCAAGCTGATTCGCGATAGACTCAAGATAGCCCAGTCGAGACAGAAGAGTTATGCCGACAGTAAACGCAAGGAGATAACTTATGAAGTTGGAGACCGAGCATATCTCCGTGTGTCCCCACTTCGTGGAATCAAGAGATTTGGGGTTAAAGGAAAATTAGCACCCAGGTTCATCGGCCCATACAAAATCCTCGAACGCAGAGGAGAAGTTGCATATAAACTGGATTTGCCAGAAGGATTGTCAGGAGTTCACGATGTCTTTCATGTATCCCAGCTGAAGAAATGTCATGCCGAGATGGCCGATATTCCTTTGAGAGACACAGTGCCTCTAGAGGCCATACAGCTTGACAGTGATCTGACTTATGAGGAGAAACCAGTCAGAATTCTCGAGACTGCGAACAGAGTTACTCGCAGCAAGATCATCAAGTTTTGCAAGGTTTTGTGGAGTCATCATTCCGAGGAGGAAGCCACCTGGGAGCGAGAAAAAGAGCTTCGTCGAGACCACCCGCACCTATTTGCTAGCCAACCTGAATCTCGAGGGCAAGATTCATCTTAAGGTGGGTAGGTTTGTAACATCCCAAATTTTCAATTTGGAATGTTTTACAATTCTTAGTTAAGCATCTATGCATATTGTTTGAAACTGTGTGGCATTTGGAATTTTCAGAGGCATTTGAGTTTGTTTGAATTGGATTCAACTTGGCATTTGAAATTTACTTCAAATATCCCTGACAAATACTTGATCAAAAGTATGAGACGAGCTAACATGACACTCCAAAAATGTCAGAAGAAAAACATGGCCAAAAAGTTTGAATTCAAATTTGAATCTTATTTGGGATTTCCAGAAGATGTTTTTTTAGTTTGTGTTTTGCCTCTGGAAAAATGTCCACGTCGTAGGATTAATTCCCGTGAGAATTTTGATATATATATGTCATATATAAAAATATTATAGTTTTCTCTTAGTTTAGTTTTTTCTCTCTGCCTTAATTCAAAAAAAAGGGAAAAGCCCCCCCCCCCCCCCCGGAGCTGGCCAGGCTCGGCCCAGCCAGCGCCGAGCCGCCAGCCCAGCATAGCGCCCGCACCCAAATCCTCTCCCGACCGGTCACCCGCTCGCCTCCTCCACTCTCTCTCACACTGACTGCGGGCCCGCCCTTATCTCTTTCCCCTCGCCCACGCTATGTCACGCCAGAGCGCGTTCGACACCGCCGCCGCGTCCGAATTCCACGGGATCACGATCCCGAGTCGCCCCCTGCTCCAAGTTGATGTCCTATAAATACCTATGCCCTTCCTCTTTTGATCCCCCTAGAACCCTACTCCCAAAGCCCACCACAGCCACCGTCGTCGCCAAACGCATCTCGCCGCCACCGCCTCGGTTCGGCACCGCTTCTGCCACCGGTGAGCATCCCCCTTGACTCCAAGCTCAACCACGCGAACCGCCTCATCCTCCCACAACCCCCTAACATCTTTTTGATATTCCTCGACGCCTAAAGGAAGCCGACGGAGCACCGCCGCTCTTCGCCGGAGCTGCAGCTCACCAGGACCCCGTCGTCGACCCTCCCCCCTCCCCGGCCATTTCCGTCGTCCCCGAGCCACCTTGACATCACCACCGCCTCCGCAACACTCTGCCGCCTCACCCCGACATCTTCGCCGACCTCCCCGACCCCCGGAGCTGCCGCATCGTCCACGCCCGAGCCGCCCTCGCCTGTCGCCGTCATCGCAACCGTGGTGATTCGCCGGAGCCGCTCCCTGCCGTCCGAGCTGCTGTCCATGGCCTAGATTAGATCACATGAAGAGTTTGTTTTTTTAGTAAATTGGTTTAGTTTCGGTTTTTTTCCGGTTAGGTTTTTGTTAGACCGGCTGCGCGGTTTATTTCTGTTTAGCCGCGGGCGCGTTTTAGTTAGTTTTCGCCTTACCGTTAGATAGGCCCAGTAGCGCCAGTTTTGTTTTTAGTTTTAATTTTAGTTTCTTTTTTTGAAACAGAATAGTTCAATCTTGAAAAGTCTATATCTTTTAGATTATTTATTATTTTTAGTTGATTCTTTTTTTGTTGGTTACTAATTTCCTATAGTTTCTGTATAAAATAGATTCGGCCATGTTTTAGTTTTTAAAAATTGTTTTATATTAGTTTTAGTCAGATTAGTATTTCTACTATAATTTGAGCTAGAATTAATATTTTTAGGTCATTCTTTTTGCCACTGCTTAGTTTTGACCTAGCCTAGTAGTAGGAACTTGTTGGGGTATTTGTAGATTGTATTAAAATTAGTTTTAGTCGAAAACAAGCTTTTCTAGTTTTATTTGGCTTGCTGCTGCTTCCTGCTGTTCTAGTTATTATAGAATTCTAATTTACCCCTGTTATAATTTATTTTAGATTAGTTTCTGTAGTTACAGAGGGTGAACATTTATTTACAGCAAAATAAAAAGGTTTATTTTATTTTCTTATTAGTTTTGTTTTAGGTATAACAGGAGTTCTATAATAGATATTGATGTGATTCTTTTTGCACCTAGTTTATATGTTGTTTTCCTTTATGTTAGTTAGCAAAACCATTGTTTTGGTTATGTTAAGAAAAGTGTTAGTAGGATACAACTATTTCTTTGTTGTTGCTTGAAGTGATGAAAACCTTGATTTTGTTTTCCTCGAATTTTCTTTGGTTTTGGTTTGAGTGCTTGTGTAATTTCCTTTAGCTTGTTATTATGTTATTTAGTGGAATACTTATTTGTGCTATTGTTTGACTCGATAGAATTTCCGGAGTGCGAAGCTTGCTATCTCGAGTCACTAGCGTTTGAAGACCGTCAGCCAGGCAAGTCATTTGATCATGTTTTACAATACCTATGATTTTGTTGCATTAGAATTATTCCTCCCCACCATGCATGCAGTAGGAGAATTTTAAGTTATGTCTTGAGTAGTATCATGAGGTAGGATGAACCCAATTCCCCTTGCTACTATTGCCCGGGACGATGTAGTTTATCTTGCTATGCTCGTAGACGCGGTTGGTTGAGAGATTCATAAGGGAGATGTGAGAGTCAAGATGATGACAACCCCATGACTTCAAGCTCAAGATGGACTTCAAATTCACTATTGGGTGGAGGACGGTTGACGGGCACCCTGGAGGAACCAGCGGATGGCCGGGATGCATGGAGAAGCGACATGACATCATGCGGAAAGCTTCACCCAGCCACGAAGAGACGGATGGATACCCCTTGACCGGAAGCTTACCTGTGCAACCGCAAGCCATTATGGGCTCTGGCTGGGTTAACCTTAGGCGTGACTCTGGACGGACGGTGCCAGCAGATGTAGAAGAACGGTAGGACATGGATGGGCACCGGCAGTGCCCAGAGAAACTCTATGGAAGACCATGTTTCGTTCGTCCCGTCTTCAAACACCAGGCAGTGTGAGGACATAAAGGAGGGAACGAATCTTGCGGGTAAAGTGCACAAGACTCTGCAGAGTAACAACCTAATCGATTAGCCGTGTCCCCGGTTACGGACAAATGAGCCTCTGGAAACTGGAGTATTTCAGAAACCTCAACACCGAACAAATAAATTAATTGAGGGGTTAATTAATAATTGGGAATGAGACATTGGTTGGCGGAACCATCTCAATAACTACCAACATTTTGTAGTAATTGTAAGCAAGTCCTTTGTTGTAGGGAAAAAACTGGATTTTTCGCAAAAACATAAAACTTAGAGCCCCGCAGCCAAATTGCATTTAGTATTAGCATTGTTATTATTGTCTTTCTTTGTGACTTGTCGACATATTCAAAATGCTGACCTACACGGCTGGAATGTCTCATGTTGCAGAGGAGTTTTCCGACCAGGAGTGACGCTACGATCTACGCTTGGCAATTGCCCTATGGAGTCAGATGGACTCGCTATTCGTCTACGCTTCCGCAGCTTTATTTAGTTTATTTCTCATGAGTTAGCCTTCAGCCAAATTTATTATGATGTAATAAAGACTCGATATGAGAATCATGTAATAAATCAGGTGTGATTGAACTTTGAATCTTTTCATCAATGTACTGTGTGGGCCAGCATGATCTTGGGATGGTACAGCTACACAGAGACTTGACCAATTTTGGGTCGGGTCGTTACACCGAGACGGCATAAGGGTTCAAACTTTCACGCACATGTCCATGGTCTATGAGATGCTTTACTTGCCTTTGTATTTATTTGGTTTCTTTGGGGTTGACGCGGTAAGGAGCTTTGTTCGAAAGCGGTGCTCCGGGGATGACGTCGATGCGATGCTCAATGCCTCGTAGTGGAGGTAGTCCCGGAGGTAGATCGTTGGGGAAAACATCGTGAAATTCCTGCAAAAGGGAATACAACACTAGAGGAAGAGTGTGAGATGTGTTAGTTTGTGGTGCATTGTCCTTGCACACAAGGATGTAGTGTAGGACACTAGATGGGTTCTCACACACTCCTCTTATCTCATGTTTGGTGGCAAATAGGACTAAGTTCTTCTTTTCGCTCATTGTGGAGGTGTTTGATTTGGGCTTGTGGCGCTCACGCTCTTTTTAGTGGCTCACTCTCTCACTATGATCTCCACGATGGGTGGCTTGCTTGTCGGCGATCACTTGGCTTGACGACATTGGACGAAGTACGTACTCCTTGCCCTTCATCTTGAAGATGTAGTGGTTCGTTTGGCCGTTGTGGATCACTCCTCTATCAAATTGCCATGGGCGTCCAAGGAGAAGGTGACAAACAGTCATTGTAACGACGTCGCACTCCAAAGTGTCTTCATAGGCGCCAATTTTGAAGGAGACTTATACTCGATGCTCGACTTGGATAGTGCCGGAGTCACTAAGCCATTGCACTTTGTATGGATGTGGGTGCTTCGTCTTGGGAAATTGGAGCTTGGAGCAAAGTTCTTCACTTGCGAGGTCATGACAACTCCCTCCATCAATGATGACCTTGACAGATCGTCCATTGATGCCGGCCTTGGTGTGGAAAATGTGGCATCTTTGGTCTTCTTCTTGGTGATGTTGGAGAGTCAAGACCTTGGAGACAACAAGAGTGGGACTTGAATCTTCATCGCAAAAGACTTGTTCCTCTTCATCGTTCACTTGCCGGTGCATGGCGACTTGCTCAAGAGCGTCCATTTCTCCTTCACTCATCGAGTTGTAGGTGCCGTCGTCGTTGAGGATCATGGTCCGCTTGTTGGTGCACTCATAGGACTTGTGGCCTCGGCCTCCACATGTGAAGCATTTGAAGGAACTTGTCTTGACGGTCTCATCGGTTGGAGTGGATGATGATGAAGCTCACGGCTTGAAGTTGCTTGTAGTAGAAGGATGACTTGGAGTTGATGAAGCTTTCTTGGAACTCGACTTGTCGATGTTGCTTGTAGAAGGCTTGGTTAACGGTGTTGGAGTCATTGAAGCTTGGTTGTTGGAGAAGCCGTAGGACTTGGATGAGAACTTGGCATACTTGAAATCGTCTTGCACTTGAAGTTCCGCCTTTGTAGCTTGATGCACTAGCTCGATAAGGTTTGAGTATGGTTGGAAGTCGGTGATCTTCTTGATAGGATGGTTGAGTCCATTCAAGAAATGTGCCATTGTTTTCTCATCATCTTTCGTGACATTGGCTCGTATCATGGCAATCTCCATCTCCTTGTAGTACTCTTCAATGCTCTTGGTTCCTTGCTTGAGTAGCTAGAGTATCTTGAAGAGGTCGCAGTTGTAGTAGGTAGGCACAAAGCATGCTCTCGTGACATCCTTCATTTGCGCCCAAGTAGTGATGGGTGGTTCACCTCTTGCCTCTCGGCGCTCGATAACTTGTTCCCACCAAATGAGGACATAGTCTTGGAACTCAAGTGATGCCATCGTGATCTACTTCTCTTTGTCGTAGTTGTGTAAACGGAAGATCCTGTCAACTTTCAATGCCCATGATAGGTATTCTTCGGGATCGTTGCTTCCGTTGAACTTGGGCATGGTGAACTTGAGCTTGTTGTAGCGTTGCTCTTCATTGTGTTGGGGTCGGGGATGATGACGTCCATGTTGTTGATGATTGTCAAGCTCGTGTCGCTCTTGGTGAGGAGGGTTGTCAACCTCATGTTGCTCTTGTCGTGGAGGATTTCTATTGCCGTCATGCTCTTGATGAACTTGATGTTCTTGGCGAGCTTGTGGAGGAGCTTGTCGAGCTCAAGGAGGAACTTGATCATGCACGCGAGCTTGAAATCTTCGTTCTTGAATTTCTTCGCGAAGTGCTTCTTCATGTTCACGAGCTTGTCGGCCTCGGTCGGCTACGGCTCGACTTGAATCTCGGAGGGCTTGTTGCGCCGCAAGTACTTGAGCTTCACGGAGTTGTTGTTCTTGGCTTTGTGCCTCGGCATCTTGTGGATCTTGATGTAGACGCGTGCGCTCTTCCTTTTCATGTTGGCGTTGTCGTTGCCGTTCTTGTGCTAGTGCAAAAGCCTCTTGAGTTTGACATTGTCGGCACTCTTGAGAGTCGGTGTCGCATAGGGGATTGAAGCTTGCTTGATGATCGTTGCGTGCGGCATGGCGTAGAGTGTTCGATGTCGGTGTACTTGAGCCGGAGAGGGTGAAGTCGGAGTGTCGACTTGAGCGGGTCCTTCTTGACGAAGACGAAGTGGAAGAAGAGCGGTTGAGCAACAAAGCGCGAATCTCATCCATCCTTGCGTCATTCTCTTGCTTGTGATCGTCGAGCTTGTGGTCAAAGTAGTCCCTTGTACATTGCTCGGAGAGTCGCAAGTCGGCGGCGAGGTTGTCGATGCGTTCACTCATTGCTTGTTACTCTTGATGCAGCACGTTGTGCACCAAAGAGGTGGCTCTTGGTGACGTAGGATTTCATGTCGTCGTCGTGCTCAATGAAGAGTGGGTTGGTAGAAGTACTTGGCCTATCCATCATTCCAAGAAAAATGTGAGTGGTAGAAAGAGAAGAACGAATACCAAATGTACCTTGACCAAAGTTGAAAGTGTATCGATGATCACTCCAATGTAGGAGAAGGAAATAGCACAATTGGTACTAGCTCTTGTCAGTTTCCCACACCTACACAAGTAAAAGCTTATGGCGGAGCTTGGTTAGGATGGTGGCACAAAATTTGATGCAATTGTAAGTGAGATTCAATAATGTTGGAAAAGATTCGCAAGATGCAATGTAACAAGTAGACCAAGCATATAAGGTACACGGGAACACACACGCAAAAAGATAAGTGGGGTCGTGCAACCAAGGGTGAGCCAAAATGTGGAATCCACAAAAATGCTCTTGTTGCACAACACTACAGAGACGCTAGCACGATTGCACAATAGGCGGATACAAGAACTTGTGCACAACCTACTTAGCAAAAATGCAACGACTTCTATCCCAAGTATGCTTTATGCAAGGTTTTTCTATGATATGATCCAAGATGATCGAGTATGACAATCTTAATGTTGTATGATGCAATGGTTCTTGCTTAAAAGCTCTTTGCTTATCTTTCCCTCTTTGCTTAAAAGCTTGTTTGGCTCTTTGATGTTTGAGCTCTTTTCTTATGCAATGCTTGACGAACCAAGATAGCAATTATGTATGCGATGACAACTTTGTGACACAAGAGATGATACCAATATATGCAACAATGATGTTTGTATGCTGTGGGAAGTATGATCACTAAAGTGCACAAGTCTCGTTGCCGGCAATACTCAATGGCTAGTCTCAATGGGTAAGCAACACAAAGGAGTAAGGCTATGATGGCTATTAATGTAATGGCAAGAATGATGTATCACGATACCAAGACGAGGTTACCTTTCCTGCTTACAGTATGGTGTCAAAATGGTTGACCGAATACTAAGATGTAGTTGAGGTGGTCGTTGTTGATGACGCGTTTGTGGCGAAGATGAGCGGCGGTGATGTTGATGTCGAACCGTACCTAAATAGCCGAAACACAAGTAGGACACGGAACCGCAACTCAAATTCTCAAAGCAAAATTGGACCAAAATTGTCGGAGTTGGAAGTGGTAAGTGATGGTGGTGGTATGCGGAAATGGTGGGGGTATGCGGAAGTATATGTGGGCACCGGAACAAAATTTGGTGAAAAATGGGCGGAAAACGGGCACTAGAGAGGAAGTGGTCCTGCGAGGGGCCGGACGTCCGGGGTCGTGGCCGGATGTCCGGGCTCTGGATCCATGGATGGATTCGAAGATCGCCGCGAGGAGAGGTCAAATCCGGGCAAAATTCGGAGAAATTTGTGGATGGAAATTGGGGAAAAGTGGATGGAAAGCTAGATCTACCAACAACACACGAAATCCGCAGATCAAATCCAACAAAACTTCATCACACCAACAAATCACAAAAAAATCGGGCTATTTTTGTGGGGAATTTTTGAATTAGGGACAAAATCAACAAAATTAGGCTAGAAAACACAACGGGGAGGCTCCGAAATCGTGATCAACGTGGCTCCGGTACCAAGATGATGTAGGGTAGAACCCTAATCGGCCGATCTTTCACGAAAGGAGTGGATCCCGCGATGAACACGAATAACACGAGGAGGGAAACGAGGGAAAACACAAGGGGAAACACAAGAGGGACATTCAAACTAACAAGAACAAGTCACACATGTGCTAGATCCTCGGATACATAAGAGTTCACACGGTACACGATCAACTAGGGACGATACAAGGGTAGCCGATCTTCTCCGTGAGGAGGTCTTGAGTTCTTCCCTAAACGGGGTCTTCAATCTGCTTGGGGGATCTTCTCCACTGCAGGCTCGAATCTCCGAGGAGAAGGTGTCCAAGTGGATGAGCAAAGCTCTCACACAAAGTATGAGCTAATCCTTTGCTAACCCTAGAAAGTTGGACGAGGTGGAGTATATATAGTCTAGCGGGTAGAAGGGGTACACGAGCCTTGTCCCTTTACTGTATGCAGATAGGGAGGCTGAACATCCGGGTGTTGGGCCGGATGTCCGGTCGTTCGCGGAGGGCCGGATGTCCGGGCTGTGGAGGCCGGATGTCTGGGCTGGTGGAGTTGGCCATGTTGCTCTCGGGTTCGGGGGTGTCCGGATATCTGGGCTGGAGGATGGATATCCAGGTGCTCGGGAAGGGCCGGACGTCCGGGCTGGCAGGGCCGGATGTCCGGGGCCTGTAGGGGCTTGGCGGCTGGAATGCTGCTGTAGTTGGAGTCTTCAACGGCCGGACGTACGGGCTCGGGGCCGGATGTCCGGGCCCTGGAGATGCCTTCTTCTCCTTCCGGCGTTCCTATTCATCCGTGGACTTGGCGGCTTGTCCGTCTTCATGTGCATCTTCGGGAGGGTCCTCTTGGTACCTAATCATGCACAATGTCTCGGACTTAGGTAGAAGCCATATCTCGAGAGGGTCATATGTAATGTCACTAAGGAGAGAAGTCACCTCGGTCTCGAGAGCTCTAGCTCTAGCTCTAGTCATAGCCTCTTGGCGCTTCTTGAGACAATGGTGGGTCCATGGGATGACCGTAGGATGCTCCACATCATAAGGCCAGCTAAATACGATAACAGTCGAAGGCTTGGAAGATAAGGTGGGTCCATCAACTCCAACGGCATAGCTGAGTGCATGATAACAACCTAGCGCACTTTACTCTTTGTCTGAAAAGTCTGCAACATAATACGTTGCAGCCCGAGAACGGGTCAGCACATGGAATATGCTAGCAATATAACACTGTAGTGCAAATGAACAAGTAACAGCTATAACTATATGCATATTTGGCTGGTGGGGGCTCTATGGTTAATATGTTTTTGCGAAAAGCCAATTTTTCCCTACAACAAAGGAATATTTTTTGTCTAACTATCATGCTAGTTGATAATCATTGAGAAGGTTCCTCCAACTCAATCCCAATTAAGCAGTATTAATAACCCAACAAATTAATTTAGAGTGATGAGATCAACATGACAATCCAAGAACTAGATACTCAAGATGTCCATAACCGGGGACATGGCTAACCATGATTAGTTTGTACACTCTGCAGAGGTTTGCGCACTTCTCCCCACAA
Source organism: Triticum urartu (assembly GCF_056163025.1). Lineage (NCBI taxonomy): Eukaryota > Viridiplantae > Streptophyta > Magnoliopsida > Poales > Poaceae > Triticum > Triticum urartu. The sequence continues at coordinate 304,168,559 of NC_141876.1, forward strand.
GACTCAATCTCCTCCATTGGATTTCTCGCACTACATGGTGTTTGAGAAATGGATGACCGAGACACAGTCTTTCAGAAGCATTTACTCTTTACTCTGGGTAGACAGTTACACCTACTTTCCCCTACATCTGCTAGCCTACCACTGAAAGAGGTCACACAACATACTCAACTATGCCAGAGACCATAATGGCTTGTAGCTGCACACGGAAGTTTCTAGCATGAATAATCTTATGATCCCTTTGAGCCTGGGTGGCGAACCATAGGATGATCACACGGGTACTCCGGGATATCCTAGGACAACACAGGATTCTCCAGGTGCCCGCAACCAATCCACCCAGATGTGTATTTAAGTAGCCACCTTAAGTTAATCATTAATTAACAACTCTCACATCTGTCATGGATACACTCAACCAATCCACGTCTACGAGCATAGCATAGCATAGCAGTATAAGCATAGCGTAGAAGTAACTCCCAGGGTTTCATAATAAAAGACGATAGGTTCTACCTCATCATCTACTTCCCAATACCCACATGTGAAGAGATCCTACTCATGCAATGTTTGAGGATCGGAACTAATGCATAAAATTGGGTATAAAAGAATATGATCAAAGTGTTACTTGCCTTGCCAACGATCTGCAAACCCTAGAGACTCGTAGTAGCACGCTTTGCACTCCAGAAATTCTATCGCAAACAAACAATAGCATACATAAGCACTCAAGCATAGATGCAAGGGTAAAACTCAGATAATAAAATATCCCAACTGAAAGTTCAACTAGAGAGCTTCGATTTGCAAAAAGAATCAATCGAATCGAAGCTACGGAACTGAAACTACGATCAAAAGAACTTCGAATTCAAATCTGCTTGAAACCAAATTTTAATTTGTCAAAACCATGTTCAAGTTGGTTAATTGGAAAGAGGGCTTCGAGACGAAGATTTTGGCGTTGGTTTCACTGGATTTGGACGAACGCTTAAAAAGTTGCGAGGGTTTGAAGATCAGGGGCTAATTTGCGATAAAAATAATCGTGAATAGGTCCCTGGCCAAAAATAAAATAAAAAGAAAAAATCTATCGGACGAACGTCCGCTAACAGAGACTAACAGACGAATTCGTTCGTTACAAGATCTAAACGAATGAACGTTCGCAAAATAGCTCTAAACCGAGAAAAACCGATCTAACCGGCGGAAAACCGAGAAAAACCGAACCGCGAGAAAAAAACCGGATCTATATCAAGATCTAGGGTTTACCCGAAAAAACGATGAAAAACCGAAAAAAAATCGATCGGCGCGAACTCCCGCAATGTCGGCGCGACGGCGGCGACAGTGCGGATTTCAAGGCGGCACGCGTCTCGAGGCGGGCTGGCGGCGGAGGCGGTTTGGGTCTGAGGCGGCCTCAGGCCTTGGCTATATATAGCCTGGGGCAGCATCGGTCTCCTCGCCCGAGTCGGCTCCTAAGTCGGCGCGCAGCTAGGCCGGCTGGGCTTCGGCCTAGTTCGGTCCGGGAAACATTTCTTAAAAAAATCCGCCGATGAAAATCCTAAATAAATATAAAAAAATTCTAAAAATGCCAAAAACAATTTTCACCGTATAAATAAAATATTTAGAACAAAGTGAACATTTTTTGGCCTAAAAATGCATATTTTTCTAATTCAAATAAAATAGCAATAAAATCCCAAATAAAATATTTATTTGATTTTAACATTTTTCCTCCAATATTTCTTTTATTTTGGAGAAGTCCTTTTATCTCCTCTCTTTTTTCGAAATATTTCGGAGAGAAAAATATTAAAACCAAAGTGATCCTCTTTTCAAATTTGAGAAAAATTCAAATATGAAAATAGTGAAATCCCCAACTCTCTTCGTGGGTCCTTGAGTTGCTTAGGATTTCTAGGATCGCAAACAAGATGCAAATAAAATATGATATACATATGATGACCTATGTATAACATTCCAAATTGAAAATTTGGGATGTTACGACGAAAGAGAGAGAGAGAAGAAACCATTTAGCTAATAACTATGGACCCGAAAGTCTGTGGTAAACTACTCACACATCATCGGAGAGGCTATGGTGTTAATGTAGAAGCACTCCGTGATAGAATCCCCCTCCGACAGATCGCTGGAAAAGGCCCCAAGATGGGATCTCACGGGTGCAGAAGGTTGCGGCGGTGGAAAAGTGGTTTCATGGCTCTCCTGGATGTTTTTAGGGTACATTGGTATATATAGGCGAAAGAAGTATGTCGGTGGAGCTTCGTGGGGCCCACGAGGGTGGGGGCCGCGCCTACCCCCCTGCCTCGTGGAAGCTTCGCGGACTTCCAGACTTATACTCCAAGTCTCCTGGGTTGCGTTTGTTCCAAGAAAGATCCTCGCGAAGGTTTCGCTCCGTTTGGAATCTGTTTGATATTCCTTTTCTGCTAAACACTGAAATAGGCAAAAAAATAGCAATTTGCACTAGGCCTTCGGTTAATAGGTTAGTCCCAAAAATAATATAAAAGTGCATATTAGAACCCATTAAACATCCAAAACAGATAATATAATAGCATGGAACAATCAAAAATTATAGATACGTTGGAGACGTATCAAGCATCCCCAAGCTTAATTCTTGCTCGTCCTCAAGTAGGTAAATGATAAAAACAGAATTTTTGATGTGGAATGCTATCTAACATAATTTTCAATCCAATTTTCTTTATTGTGGCATGAATACTCAGATCCGAAAGATTCAAGACAAAAGTTTAATATTGACATAAAAACAATAATACTTCAAGCATACTAACCAAGCAGTTATGTCTTCTCAAAATAACATAGCCAAAGAAAGCTCATCCCTACAAAATCGTATAGTTTGGCCATGCTTCATTTTAGTCACACAAAATGCTCCCATCATGCACAACCCCGATGACAAGCCAAGAAATTGTTTCATACTTTAGTATTCTCAAACTCTTTCAACTTTCACGCAATACATGAGCGCGAGCCATGGACATAGCACTATGGGTGGAATAGAATATGATGATGGAGGTTGTGTGGAGAAGCCAAAAAAGGAGAAAGTCTCACATTGACGCGGCTAATCAACGGGCTATGGAGATGCCCATCAATTGATGTCAATGCAAGGAGTAGGGATTGCCATGCAACGGATGCACTAGAGCTATAAATGTATGAAAGCTCAACAAAAGAAACTAAGTGGGTGTGCATCTAACTTGCTTTATCACGAAGACCTAGGGCATTTTGAGGAAGCCCATTGTTGGAATATACAAGCCAAGTTCTATAATGAAAATTCCCACTAGTATATGAAAGTGACAAAATAAGAGACTCTCTATCATGAGGATCATGGTGCTACTTTGAAGCACAAGTGTGGAAAAAGGATAATAACATTGCCCCTTCTCTCTTTTTCTCTCAATTTTTTGGGCCTTCTCTTTTTTTATTTGGCCTTTCTCTCTCTCTCTCTTTTTATTTCCTCACGGGACAATGCTCTAATAATGATGATCATCACACTTCTATTTATTTACAACTCGATACTAGAACAAAATATGACTCTATATGAATGCCTCCGGCGGTGTACCGGGATGTGCAATGATTCAAGAGTGACATGTATACAAATTATGAGCAGTGGCTTTGCCACAAATATGATGTCAACTACATGATCATGCAAGGCAATATGACAATGATGGAGCGTCTCATAAAAAATGGAACGGTGGAAAGTTGCATGGCAATATATCTCGGAATGGCTATGGAAATGCTATAATAGGTAGGTATGGTGGCTGTTTTGAGGAAGATATAAGGAGGTTTATGTGTGAAAGAGCATATCATATCACGGGGTTTGGATGCATCGGCGAAGTTTGCACCAACTCTCGAGGTGAGAAAGGGCAATGCACGGTACCGAAGTGGCTAGCGATGATGGAAGGGTGAGAGTGTGTATAATCCATGGGCTCAACATTAGTCATAAAGAACTCACATACTTATTGCGAAAATCTACAAGTCATCAAACCCAAAGCACTACGTGCATGCTCCTAGGGGGATAGATTGGTAGGAAAAGACCATCGCTCGTCCCCGACCGCAACTCATAAGGAAAGCAATCAAAGAACACCTCATTCTTCAAATTTGTCACACAACGGTTACCATACGTGCATGCTACGGGACTTGCAAACCTTAACACAAGTATTTCTCAATTTCACAATTACTTAACTAGCATGACTCTAATATCGCCATCTTCATATCTCAAAACAATCATCAAGTATCAAACTTCTCATAGTATTCAATGCACTCTATATGGAAGTTTTTATCATACCCATCTTGGATGCCTATCATATTAGGACTAATTTTATAGCCAAAGCAAATTACCATGCTGTTATAAAAGACTCTCAAAATAATATAATTGAAGCATGAGAGATCAATAATTTCTATAAAATAAAACCACCACCATGCTCTAAAAAGATATAAGTGAAGCACTAGAGCAAAATTATCTAGCTCAAAAGATATAAGTGAAGCACATAGAGTATTCTAATAAATTCCGATTCATGTGAGTCTCTCCCAAAAGGTGTGTACAGCAAGGATGATTGTAGTAAACTAAAAATAAAAGACTCAAATCATACAAGACGCTCCAAGCAAAACACATATCATGTGGTGAATAAAAATATAGCCTCAAGTAAAGTTACCGATAAACGAAGACGAAAGAGGGATGCCTCGAAGGCATACCCAAGCTTAGGCTTTTGGTTGTCCTTGAATTTTACCTTGGGGTGTCTTTGGCATCCCCAAGCTTAGGCTCTTGCCACTCCTTGTTCCAAAATCCATCAAATCTTTACAGAAAAAATTGAAAACTTCACAACACAAAACTCAATAGAAAATCTCACGAGCTCCGTTAGTATACGAAAACAAACCACCACTTTAATGTACTGTAATGAACTCATTCTTTATTTATATTGGTGTTAAACCTACTGTATTACAACTTCTCTATGGTTCATACCCCCCGATACTAGCCATAGATTCATCAAAATAAGCAAACAGCACACGAAAAACAGAATCTGTCAAAAACAGAATAGTTTGTAGCAATCTGGAGGTTTTGAATACTTCTGTAACTTCAAAAATTCTGAAAACTTAGGAAGACCTAAATAATTTGTATATTGATCTACTGTAGTTGGAATTTGTATTTTATCACTCTATGGTAAAAAATGAAAATTATTCTCGTGAGCGCATACTTTCTGTTTTTTTCAGCAAGATCAAACAACAATCATCCAAGAAGATCCTAAAGGCTTTACTTGGCAAAAACACTAATTAAAACATAAAACACAATCATAACAGAGGATATATGAATTATTTATTATTAAACAAGAACAAAAAGCAAGGAACAAAAATAAAATTGGGTTGCCTCCCAACAAGCGTTGTCGTTTAACGCCCCTAGCTAGGCATAAGAACAAGAATAGATCTAAGTATTGTTATCTTTGGTATGCAATCCATAATGGCTCTCATAATAGATTCATAAGGTAAAATAATTTTGTTTCTAGGAAAGTGTTCCATGCCTTTCCTTAACGGAAATTGGAATCAAATATTTCCTTCTTTCATGTCAATAATTGCACCAATCATTCTAAGGAAAGGTCTACCAAGAACAATAGGACATGTAGGATTGCAATCTATATCAAGAACAATGAAATCTATGGGCACATAATTCCTATTTGCAAATCATTAATTCTTCCCATAGGTTTCCACTCATCAAATTCATGGAAACCTAACACATCACACAAAGTTTTTGGAATCGTGGAAACACTAGCACCCAAATCACATAAAGCATAGAATTCATGATCTTTGATCTTAATTTTAATGGTAGGTTCCCACTCATCATAAAGTTTTCTAGGGATAGAAACTTCTAGTTCAAGATTTTCCTCGTAAGATTGCATTAAAGCATCAACGATATGTTTAGTAAAAGCCTTATTTTGATCATAAGCATGAGGAGAGTTTAACACGGATTGCAACAAGGAAATACAATCTATCAAAGAGCAATTATCATAATTAAATTTCTTGAAATCCAAAATAGTGGGTTCATTGCTATGTAAAGTTTTGACCTCTTCAATCCCACTTTTATTAATTTTAGCATCAAGATCTAAAAACTTTGAATCATTGGGACGCCTTTTAACTAAAGTTGACTCATCTCCAGTCCCATCTTTATCAAGATTCATAATGGAAAACAAAGATTTAATAGGAAACACATCAATCACTTTTAGATCTACATCATTATTATCATGAAAACTAGAAGAACATGCTTTCACAAAGCAATCTTTTTAGCACGCATCCTAGCGGTTCTTTCTTTGCACTCATCAATGGAAATTCTCATGGCTTTGAGAGACTCAGTGATGTCATGCTTAGGTGGAATAGATCTAAGTTTCAAAGAATCAACATCAAGAGAAATTCTATCCACGTTCCTAGCCAACTCATCAATCTTAGGCAATTTTTCTTCAAGCAAAGCATTGAAATTCTTTTGCGAATTCATAAATTCCTTAACACTAGTCTCAAAATCAGAGGGCATCTTATTAAAATTTTCATAGGAGTTGTTGTAGGAATTACCATAATTATTAGAGGAATTACTGAAACGGCCTAGAATTAAAATTTCATCTATATGTGCTGTTACCAAAATTGTTCCTACCAACAAAATTCACATCCATAGATTCATTATTATTCTCAATCAAAGTGGACAAATGCATATCATTAGGATCAGAAGAAACACTCTTATTAGCAAACAATTTCATAAGTTTATCCATCTTTCCACTCAAAACATTAATCTCTTCAATAGCTTGAACTTTTTTACTAGTGGATCTTTCGGTGTGCCATTGAGAATAATTAACCATAATATTGTCTAGGAGTTTAGTAGCTTATCCTAAAGTGATTTCCATAAAAGTGCCTCCTGCGGCCGGATCTAAAAGATTTCTAGAAGCAAAATTCAATCCAGCATAAAAAATTTGTATAATCATCCATAAATTCAAACCATGTGTAGGGCAATTGTGTATCATTAGTTTCATCCTCTCCCAAGCTTGTGCAACATGCTCATGATCAAGTTGCTTAAAATTCATAATATCATTTCTAAGAGAGATGATCTTAGCGGAAGGAAAATACTTAGAGATAAAAAGCATCTTTGCACTTGTTCCATGAATCAATACTATTTTTAGGCAAAGAAGAAAACCAAGTTCAGCACGATCTCTAAGTGGAAACAGAAATAGCTTCAATTTAACAATATCATTATCCACATCTTTCTTCTTTTGCATACCGCACAAATCAACAAAATTGTTTAGATGGGTAGCGGCATCCTCACTAGGAAGGCCGGAAAATTGATATTTCATGACAAGATTCGACAAAGCAGCATTAATTTCACAAGATTCAGCATCGGTAATAGGTGCAATCAGAGTGCTAATAAAATCATTGTTGTTGGTATTGGAAAAGTCACATAATTTAGTATTATCTTGAGCCATCATGACAAACAATCAGTCCAACACACAAGCAAACAGGAAGCAAGTGAAAGGAGGCGAACAAAAAAGGGCAAATAAAACGGCAAAGGTGAAGTGGGGGAGAGAAAAACGAGAGGCGAATGGAAAATAATGTAATGTGAGGGAGAAGAGTTTGTGATGGGTACTTGGTATGTCTTGACTTGAGCGTAGATCTCCCCGGCAACGGCGCCAGAAATCATTCTTGCTACCTCTTGAGCATGCGTTGGTTTTCCCTTGAAGAGGAAAGGGTGATGCGGCAAAGTAGCGTAAGTATTTCCCTATGTTTTTGAGAACCAAGGTATCAATCCAGTAGGAGAATACACGCAAGTCGCCTAGTACCTGCACAAACAATCAAGAACCTTGCAACCAACGCGATAAAGGGGTTGTCAATCCCTTCACGGCCACTTGCAAAAGTGAGATCTGATAAATATAATAAGATAAATATTTTTGGTATTTTTGTTGTATAGATTGGAAAATAAAGATTGCAAAATAAATAGTAAACTAGAACTATAGATCGGAAACTTATATGATGTAAAGTAGACCCGGGGGCCATAGGTTTCACTAGTGGCTTCTCTCATGATAGCATATATTATGGTGGGTGAACAAATTATTGCCGAGCAATTGATAGAAAAGTGCATAGTTATGAGAATATCTAGGCATGATCATGAACATAGGCATCATGTCTGTGTCGGGTAGACCGAAATGATTCTGCATCTACTACTATTACTCCACACATCGACCGCTATCCAGCATGCATCTAGAGTATTAAGTTCAAAAGAACAGAGTAACGCATTAGGCAAGATGACATGATGTAGAGGGATAAACTCAAGCAATATGATATAAACCCCATCTTTTTATCCTTGATGGCAACAATACAATACGTGCCTTGCTGCCCCTGCTGTCACTGGGAAAGGACACCACAAGATTGAACCCAAAGCTAAGCACTTCTCCCATTGCAAGAAAGATCAATCTAGTAGGCCAAACTAAACTGATAATTCGAAGAGACTTGCAAAGATATCAAATCATGCATATGAGAATTCGGAGAAGAACCAAATATTGTTCATAGATAATCTTGATCATAAACCCACAATTCATCGGATCTCGGCAAACACATCGGATCTCGGAGAAGAGTATTACATTGAATAGATCTCCAAGAACATTGAGGAGAACTTTGTATTGAGAACCAAAAAGAGAGAAGAAGCCAACTAGCGAATAACTATGGACCTGAAGGTCTGTGGTAAACTACTCACACATCATCGGAGAGGCTATGGTGTTGATGTAGAAGCCCTCCGTGATCGAATCCCCCTCCGGCAGATCGCCGAAAAAGGCCCCAAGATGGGATCTCACGAGTACAAAAGGTTGCGGCGGTAGAAAAGTGATTTCGTGGCTCTCGTGGATGTTTTTAGGGTACATGGGTATATATAGGCCAAAGAAGTACGTCGGTGGAGCTCCGTGGGGCCCACGAGGGTGGGGGGCGCGCCCCTGCCTCGTGGAAGCTTCGCGGACTTCCAGACTTGTACTCCAAGTATACTAGGCTGCGTTTGTTCCAAGAAAGATCCGCGCGAAGGTTTCATTCCGTTTGGATTCCGTTTGATATTCCTTTTCTGCGAAACACTGAAATAGGCAAAAAAACAGCAATTTGCACTGGGCCTTCGGTTAATAGGTTAGTCCCAAAAATAATATAAAAGTGCATATTAAATCCCATTAAACATCCAAAATAGATAATATAATAGCATGGAACAATAAAAAATTATAGATACATTGGAGACGTATCAGAACGCATCTGCGACAAAGTTGAACAAGATCGGAGAGGCTCGGTCGCCCTGCCACAGGCCCCTGCCGTTGGCAAAGTAGTTACTGACTTGACCATTAACAGAAGTCGCAGTGTGGCCCCCGAGACCAACTTCATGATCCTATGAACATAAGCTCCATCAAAGCCTTTAGCTAAAAGAACCTTTCTTAGGAACGGCCAACTGACCGAGTCGTAGGCTTTCTCAAAGTCCAATTTGAGAATAACCGCTTTAAATTTAAGAATTTTGAGGTCGTGCACGATTTCATGAAGGCAGAGGATCCCATATAGAATAAAACGTCCTTTGATGAAAGCAGATTGGAAGGGGCTGATAGTTCTATGAGCGATAGGAGTGAGACGGGTCGCAAAACCCTTTGCAGGGAATTTAGCAAAATTGTTGTTAAGAGCGATAGGTCTGACTGAGAAATTAGCTCGGCTCCTTTAACTTTTGGAATAAGGGTAATAACAACATAGTTGAGACGAGAAATGTAAATTGTCCCCAAACAAAAACCTTGAATGATTTGGCACACCAGCCGCCGCAGCTACAGCCAGAACTTCTTGAATAAGGGAATAGAGAACCCATCAGGACCCGAAGAAGCATTGGGGTTGGCCGAATTAATGACTTCCCAAATCTCATTATCGGATAAAGGGGTCATTAAGGCCTCGTTCTCAGTGGAAGAAATCGTATTACTGTTATTCCAAAGGGAGGGGGAGATAAGAAAGCCACTTTTCGGTTTGGCTCCAAGCACAGACGAGAAAAAAATCAACCACGTGAGATAATATGAGAGATTGGTCCGAGGTTCGAAAATCATTAATGAGGAGGTTGTCAATGTAGCATCGTCTCCTTCTACCATTGGCAATGGCGAAGAAGTAGGCCATTGGAGAATCCCCTTGAAGCATCCAATTGAGGGTGCCGCGTTGACGCCAATATATTTTCGCCTGCTGATGCAACTGCATCAGAGCGGCTTCGAGGTTGTATTGCACAGACCACTCAGACTTTGAGAGGCCAGAAGCATCGGCAGTACGGTCCAGACCCTTGATCTGAGCCTCTAAAGATTGCTTCTCACTGCGCCCTTCCGCAGCTTTGTTATGAGACCAGCCTCTAAGAAACTTACGAAGCTCATAAGAACACATGTGCTAGTCGTCCATGGGACCAAAGGATCTAAAATAGGGAGTGAGGAGATTCAAGATTTTGATAGCCAGCATGTCAGAGAACCCCTCCACTAGAAGCCATGAAGCATCAAACTGGAAGCGAGAAGTAACCACATGATGATTCAGACCAGCATCCATAATAAGGGGGTGTGACCCGAGCCCACATTGGCTTTCACTTTCAGGGAGGCACGGGGGAAAAGCGAATCCCATCTGGAACAAATAAACACCCGATCCAGCATCGACTGGATCAGACTATTCTGATGGTTCGACCAGGTAAAGCGAGCACCCACCCTAGGTAACTCGCGGATAGCACAGTTACTGATAAACTAATTAAACGCGTTTGCAAGAGGCCATGAGAAGTTTAGATTATTCTTATCAGAAGGAGTACGAAGGAGGTTAAAATCACCTCCTATCACAATAGGAATTGAGTAGGCCTCAATTTTAGTAGAAAGCTCATCAAGAAATATGGAGGTCAGCGAGTGGTATGCAGGGCCGTACACAACCATGAATTCCCAAAGGGTGTTCAGATGTCTGTGATGCACCACAGTACTTGCCCAGAAAATACCATGATCAAAGGCCACAAAGTCAAACACGTCCCGTTTGGAGCCTATGAGAATGCCCCCAGAGTGGCCATAAGAAGGAAGAAAGTTCCAATCAAATCTACCCATGCCCGCAGTCGCAGATAGTTCATTAGGGGAAAAGGATCCTTTAAAAGTTTCAACCAGCCCTAGAATGTCAATGTTTTCTCCACAAACAACATCTCTAATTTGGTCTCGGCGCCCCCTAGCTCCTAAACCTCCAATGTTCCAAAACAAGGCTTTCATTTAAAGGAGAGGTTTTTGATGTGAATGCTAGACCTGCAAGGGGCAACGCAGAGTTTATAGAGTTTTGAAGGGCCCCTTCTGGGCGTGGAGGGTTGGAGTTGGCCACAACCAACCTCCAAGCCCTCCGCCCTCACCGAAACATGCGGGTCATCTTTAGCCGTAGCAGCCGCAACCTCTTTAGCCTTGGCAATGGTTGCCTGGGCCACCTTGTCGGTGTACAAAACTAGGGGCACATTTTTGTACCTCTTTACCTGTGCACGGGCAGTCAGAGCCGCGCCCGTGACCACACCAAGCAGAGCAAGGGAGGTAAGCCAAGGTAAGACCGAAGCCCAAGACGAAGCAAAGCAACGACAAGAATCAAGGCCACAAAAATTAGATGGGCAAAGCAGGTTTCCCCTGCAGGGACCCTTGCCGGGGCAGCCTCATGTGACGCCCCCGATTTGATCGTACACTAATCATACACGCAAACATGTACGATCAAGATCAGGGACTCACGGAAAGATATCACAACACAACTCTACAAATAAAATAAGTCTTACAAGCATCATATTACAAGCCAGGGGCCTCGAGGGCTCGAATACAAAAGCTCGATCATAGACGAGTCAACGGAAGCAACAATATCTGAGTACAGGCATAAGTTAAACAAGTTTGCCTTAAGAAGGCTAGCAAAAAAGTAGCAACGATCGAAAAGGCAAAGCCTCCTGCCTGGGACCTCCTAACTACTCCTCGAAGCCGAACTCCACATAGAATCAACCGCAGGATCCTCTGGCTCCTGGACTCCATCATCTGGTCGCAGCAACCGGGTATAGAAAGGGGGAAAAGGGGAGAAAAGCAACCATGAGTACTCATCCAAAGTACTCGCAAGCAAGGAGCTACACTACATATGTGTGCATTAGTATCAAATGGAAAAGGAGTATCATATGTGGACTGAACTGCAGAATGCTGGAATAAGAGGGGGATAGCTAGTCCTATCGAAGACTACGCTTCTGGCCACCTCCATCTTGCAGCATGTAGAAGAGAGCAGAAGGTAAGTTCACCAAGTAGCATCGCGTAAACATAATCCTAACCGATGATCCTCCCCTCGTCGCCCTGTGAGAGAGCGACCACCGGTTATATCTGGCACTTGGAAGGGTGTGTTTTATTAAGTATCCGGTTCTAGTTGTCATAAGGTCAAGGTACAACTCCAAGTCGTCCTGTTACCGAAGATCACGGCTATTCAAATATATTAACTTCCCTGTAGGGGTGCACCACATAACCCAACACGCTCGATCCAATTTGGCCGGACACACTTTTCTGGGTCATGCCCGGCCTCGGAAGATCAACACGTCGCAGCCCTACCTAGACACAACAGAGAGGTCAGCACGCCGGTCTAAATCCTATGGTGCAGGGGTCTGGGCCCATTGCCCATTACACACCTGCACGTTGCGTACGCGACCGGAAGCAGAACTAGCCCCCTTAATACAAGAGCAGGCTTACGGTCCAATCCGGCGCACGCCGCTGAGTCGCTGACGTCACGAAGGTTTCGGCTGATACCACGACGTCGAGTGCCCATAACTGTCCCCGCATAGATGGTTAGTGCGTATAGGCCAGTAGCCAGACTCAGATCAAATACCAAGATCTCGTTAAGCGTGTTAAGTATTCGCGAACGCCGACCAGGGCCAGGCCCACCTCTCTCCTAGGTGGTCTCAACCTACCCTGTCGCTCTGCCACAAAGTAACAGTCGGGGGCCGTCAGAAACTCAGGCCCACCACTATCTGGATGGAGCCACCTGCCCCTTTAGCCCACATCTCCAAACAGTATCACTGGTAATGTAACAGTGTAAGTATATAGTATATGCCCGTGATCACCTCCCGAAGTGATCACGGCCCAGTAGTATAGCTTGGCAGACGGACAAGAGTGTAGGGCCACTGATGGAACACTAGCATCCTATACTAAGCAGTAGGATAGCAGGTAAAGGTAACAACAGTAGTAGCAAGGACAGGCTATGCAGCAATATAGGATTAACTGAAAGCAGTAACATGCTACACTAATCTAATGCAAGCAGTATAGAGAAGAATAGGCGATATCTGGTGATCAAGGGGGGGCTTGCCTGGTTGCTTTGGAAAGAGGGGTCATCTTCGATGTAGTCGAACACAGGGACATCGGCAGCGGTCTCGGAGTCTACCGAAAATAAGTAATGGAGGGGGAACACAATAAATAACAGAGCAATCAGATGTAACACAAAGCAAGATGCAGCAATACGTTGTGCTAGGGGTGACCTAGGGACAGATGGTATCGGCAAAGGGGGAAACATCTCGAAAAGTATTCCCGGTGTTTCGCATTTTCGGACAGACGGACTGGAGAGGGAAAGTTGCATGTTCGCTATGCTAGGAATGTGTGGCGGACGAACGGGTTGCGTATTCGGATTCGTCTCGTCATTCTGAGCAACTTTCATGTATAATACTTTTTCATCTGACATACGGATTATTTTCTATTAATTTTCAAAGGTTTAAACAATTTCTAAAGTTTTTGGTTTTATTTTAATTTTTTTTAATACGAGTTGACTAAGTCAACTTTGACTAGTCAAAAGGTCAGGGAGTGGCCCACGTGCATAGGTTGTACCTAAACAAATAAATAAAACTAATCTAATTGAAAGGGACCCACATGTCATTGTCACATAAATTAACTATAGTGTCCAGATTAAAAAAATGGGGCCATGTGTCATTGTTTTATTAAACTAATCTAGCACTAGGTTAGTACTAAACTAATCCTATTCTAAGCGTGGCAGGGGGCGCGGGCGGCGGAAAGTGGGCACGGCCGGCGCATGCAGAGGCGCTAAGCGTGGCAGGGGTTCGCGGCCAGCAGCGAGCAGGCGCGGCCAGGGGGCGCACAGGAGGCAGCAGCAACAATAACAAGCATGAGCAGCAGCTCGTACACGGGAGCAAAGCTCCGACCGAGCTTGGCACACTAAAAACAACGGCGTAAAAGGGCACGGATTGAAGGGGAAAACGAGGGGAATCGACAGAGGAGCTCACCACGGAGCTCGTGGACGTGATTAGAGAGCGCGGGGGTGACCAGATGCATCAAGCTCGACGGCGAGATGCGACGGCCATGGCGGAAAACTAGCTCGATCCCGAGCGAACGGTGTAGCTCCGGTCGAACGGATGCACGGGGGTGACAGAGTCGACGACGAGGAACTCCCTGGACAACCTCCCGGTCGCTGGGAAGGCCAGTGACCGCGAGGATGGCGACGGTGCGTCAATGGCAGTTCGGGAGCGAGCGAAACAGAGAGGGATTGAACGAGCGAGGGGATAAGTGAGGGCTAGGGTTTGTCCTGAGGGTTGGGGGTGCTCTTATCCTTCCACGAGGCCGTGGGATGGCCGACGCATGGCCTAGACGCCATGGATGCCCTCCACGCAATCCCTGCCACCCTGTAGCTGTAGGTGGATGAAGGTGGAGGTGGGCTGGGCCATTTTCTGTCTCCACATGGGCCAAAGTGCATAAAGGCTTTGTTATTTTCTTCTCTGCACTTATTTTAGCTACTGCTTTGTCTTTAGTTTAGTTAGTAATTGATTTTTTTTAAGAATGAAACTTGGCAAATATTTAAGGTGCACCATTTTGAAGATGCACACAAAGTTTGGGGGCATTTAGAAAGTTTAACCACTTTTATAAAAAGAAACAGTCAAGTTAATTGTTGTTGTTCCATTTATTAAATTCCTAAAAAAATTATTTGTGAGTCATATGAAATTGGTTTAGTCATCACCATTTCTTATTGAATATTTGTAACATAATGAACATTTTTATTTTACTGTTAAAAGGAATAATAATTTCACTTGCCATATAAATTTGAATTTGACTTAGGATAACCAGGAGAGATTAAGTTTAGCAAAATGGGATGACGTGACATCATTAGTCAGGAATTCTCTATAGCATAATTACCGGGGTGTTACACCTCAGCGGCCCCGGAAAGACCCTTGCCGGGGCAGCTCGCTCACGCCAGCCGAGCGAGCCACCCTCGAGCCCACCAACACTCGACAAATGCATTGGACAGGGTTCGGGAGGCACCTCTGTGGTGGCATGCAGATCTTCGTGAAGACAAAGAATAGTCAAGATCAAATGTGGATAGGAAGGCAGCCATCCTCACCGAAGAAACCCACAAGACCCCCGGCAAGATCCTTGCCGGGGACGCCTGCGCGCCACGGCAAGACCCTTGCCGAGCCGCCCGGCAAGGCCCTCGCCAAGCGCATCAGTAGGGCCACCGTCAGGCCTGCACCAGCCAAGTCTCCGCCGTCGTTCGCATGCAGCTGCCGACCCAACCAGCTGGGCAGGAACCTATGTGGCGACATGCAGCCCTTCGTGGAGGGTCCACCACTGCGCCACCTCAGCTGCCTGCCTACCTACATGGCACCACATGCATCGCTGGCCAGGGCGCGTGTCGAAGCTTGGAGGAGCGGCGACGGACGGGACAGGCCTCGCCCTGTCCCTGATAAAGTGGAGGGACACCTAAGCCTCGCATTTAATGCGCTTCGTCCTGTAATACGAGGATAACCTCGCAACACTGTTGCCTTTCCACCTCCTGTGTGCCACTGTGGCAACCCCTTTTTCTATAAAAGGAGGCCCAAGGCGACGAGGAGAGGGATTCGGCTTTTTGGAGATCATTGCACCCCGTAGCTAGTTCAAGAACTCAGAATACATCCACCAAAGCAGGAATAGGGTTTTACGCATCCTCGCGGCCCGAACCTAGGTAAACGAACCGCGTGCTCTCTGTTAGACCCGCTCTTCTCTCAATCCCGCGCCCCGCAACCGCAGTAGGGATTCTTGTGATCCCATAGGTGTCATTTCCCAGCGACATCTTTGGCGCGCCAGGTAGGGGGCGCGCAATTGTGAGAATCGGTTTTAGCAGTTAAGTGAGCGTTTCTTCATGGCGATGGCTCTAAGAGAAGCAGGAAAAGGGGTCGAAAGATCGACGCCGGCGCGACCACAAGCAGAAGCTAAGTCATACCGAACCCTGACTACTTTCTTTCCTTTTTATACAAGGTTATTTCCCTCGGAGATGTCGTGCCTTTGTATGGAAAACCTGCACGCCAGGGGGCTCTCCCGCTATCGGCAACGCCCTTGCCCTGTTTCGAGTCCGCTCAACAGCTCAAGTGGCTGCGTCGAGTGCGGCAGGGTTAGCCTTCCGCCATTAACAACGCTCTCGATTCTGACTCAAGTCAAGCTCGACAGTTCGAGTGGCCGCGTTAAGAACGGTGAGGTGGCTCGTCCGGCAGCACGCATACCCGGTAGGCCAATGGGGATCCGTCCCCAAGAGGCCGCCTTGGGCTTCCGCGCCGGCGAGCTGCTACCTCTTGAGCTTGTGTTGGATTTCCCTGAAGAGGAAAGGATGATGCAGCAGAGTATTTCCCTCAATTTTTGAGAACCAAGGTATCAATCCAGTAGGAGGCCACGCTCAAGTCCCTCGTACATGCACAAAACGATAGCTACTCGCAACCAACGCGATTAGGGGTTGTCAATCCCTTCACGGTCACTTACGAGAGTGAGATATGATAGATATAATATTTTTGGTATTTTTGGTATAGAGATGCAAAGTGAAAAGTAAAAGGCAAAGTAAAAAGCAAAGCAAGATTAAATGATGAAGATTGATATGATGAGAATAGACCCGGGGGCCATAGGTTTCACTAGTGGCTTCTCTTAAGAGCATAAGTATTCTACGGTGGGTGAACAAATTACTATTGAGCAATTGACAGAATTGAGCATAGTTATGAGAATATCTAGGCATGATCATGTATATAGGCATCACGTCCGTGACAAGTAGACCGAAACGATTCTGCATCTACTACTATTACTCCACTCATCAACCGCTATCCAACATGCATCTAGAGTATTAAGTTAAAAACAGAGTAACGCTTTAAGCAAGATGACATGATGTAGAGAGATAAATTCATGCAATATGAAATAAACCCCATCTTGTTATCCTCGATGGCAACGATGCAATATGTGCCTTGCTGCCCCTTCTTTCACTGGGAAAGGACACCGCAAGATCGAACCCAAAGCTAAGCACTTCTCCCATGGCAAGAACTACCAATCTAGTTGGCCAAACCAAACGAATAATTCGAAGAGACTTGCAAAGATAACCAATCATACATAAAAGAATTCAAAGAAGATTCAAATATTATTCATAGATAGACTTGATCATAAACCCACAATTCATCAGTCTCAACAAACACACCGCAAAAAGAAGAAGATTACATCGAATAGATCTCCACAAGAGAGGGGGACAGGTTTGTATTGAGATCCAAAAAGAGAGAAGAAGCCATCTAGCTACTAACTATGGACCCGAAGGTCTGAGGTAAACTACTCACACTTCATCGGAGAGGCTATGATGATGTAGAAGCCCTCCGTGATGATGGCCCTCTCCGGTGGAGCTCCGAAACAGGCCCCAAGATGGGATCTCGTGGATACGAAAAGTTGCGGTGGTGGAATTAGGTTTTTGGCTCCCCTTCTGTTCGTTTGGGGGTACGTAGGTATATATAGGAGGAAGAAGTATGTCGGTGGAGCTTCGGTGGGCCCACGAGGGTGGGGGCGTGCCTGGGGGTATAGGGCGCGCCCCCCTACCTCGTGCCCACCTCGAAGCTTCCTTGGCGTAGGGTCCAAGTCTCCAGGGTCATATTCGGGAAGAAAATCACGTTCCAGAAAGGTTTATTCCGTTTGGACTCCGTTTGATATTTCGTTTCTCTGAAACACTGAAATAGGCAAAAAAACAGCAATTCTGGGCTGGGCCTCCGGTTAATAGGTTAGTCCCAAAAATAATATAAAAGTGGAAAATAAAGCCCAATATAGTCCAAAACAGTAGATAATATAGCATGGAGCAATAAAAAATTATAGATACGTTGGAGACGTATCAGGCATCCCCAAGCTTAATTCCTGCTCGTCCTCAAGTAGGTAAATGGTAAAAAGAGAATTTTTTATGCGGAGTTCTACTTGGCATAATTTCAATGCAAATCTTCTTAATTGTGATATGAATATTCAGATTCGAAAGATTCAAGACAAAAGTTTATATTGACATAAAAATAATAATACTTCAAGCATACTAACAAAGCAATCATGTCTTCTCAAAATAACATGGCCAAAGAAAGTTATCCCTACAAAGTCATATAGTCTGGCTGTGCTCTATCTTCACCACACAAAGTATTTAAATCATGCACAACCCCGATGACAAGCCAAGCAATTGTTTCATACTCTAACTTTTTCAAAACTTTTTCAATCTTCACGCAATACATGAGCGTGAGCCATGGATATAGCACTATATGGGGAATAGAATGGTGGTTGTGGAGAAGACAAAAAGAGGGGAAGATAGTCTCACATCAACTAGGCGTATCAACGGGCTATGGAGATGCCCATCAATAGATATCAATGTGAGTGAGTAGGGATTGCCATGCAATGGATGCACTAGAGCTATAAGTATATGAAAGCTCATGAAAAGAAACTAAGTGGGTGTGCATCCAACTTGCTTGCTCACGAAGACCTAGGGCATTTTGAGGAAGCCCATCATTGGAATATACAAGCCAAGTTCTATAATGTAAAATTCCCACTAGTATATGAAAGTGACATAACGAGAGACTCTCTATCATGAAGATCATGGTGCTACTTTGAAGCACAAGTGTGGTAAAAGGATAATAACATTGTCCCTCCTCTCTTTTTCTCTCATTTTTTTATTTGGGCCTTTTCTCTCTCTTTTTTTGGCCTCTTTTTTCTTTTTTTTATTTTTCGTCTGGAGTCTCATCCCGACTTATGGGGGAATCATAGTCTCCATTCTTTCCTCACTTGGGACAATGCTCTAAAAATGATGATCATCACACTTTTATTTTTCTTACAACTCAACAACTCGATACTTAGAACAAAATATGACTTTATATGAATGCCTCCGGCGGTGTACCGAGATATGCAATGAATCAAGAGTGACATGTATGAAAGAATTATGAACGGTGGCTTTGCCACAAATATGATGTCTACTACATGATCATGCTAGCAATATGACAATGATGGAGCATGTCATAATAAACGGAACGGTGGAAAGTTGCATGGCAATATATCTCGGAATGGCTATGGAAATGCCATGATAGGTAGGTATGGTGGCTGTTTTGAGGAAGGTATATGGTAGGTGTATGATACCGGCGAAAAGTGCGTGGTATTAGAGAGGCTAGCAATGGTGGAAGGATGGGAAAAAGTGCATATAATCCATGGACTCAACATTAGTCATAAAGAATTCATATACTTATTGCAAAAATCTAGAAGTTATCAAAGCAAAGTATTACGCGCATGCTCCCAGGAGGATAGATTGGTAGGAAAAACCATCGCTCGTCCGCGACCGCCACTCATAAGGAAGACAATCAATAAATAAATCATGCTCCGACTTCATCACATAACGGTTCACCATACGTGCATGTTACGGAAATCACAAACTTTAACACAAGTATTCTTTAAATTCACAACTACTTCAACTAGCATGACTCTAATATTATCACCTCCATATCTCAAAACAATTATCATGCTTCAATCTTTTCTTAGTATTCAATGCACTCAAAAGAAAGTTTCACAAATCTTGAATACCAAGCATATTATTATTAAGCAAATTACCATGCTATTAAGAGACTCTCAAAATAATTTAAGTGAAGCATGAGAGATCAATAGTTTCTTTAAAACAAATCCACCACCGTGCTCTAAAATATCTAAGTGAAGCACATAGAGAAAAATTATAACGCTCAAAAGATATAAGTGAAGCACATAGAGCAAAACTACATAGCTCAAAAGATATAAGTGAAGCACATAGAGCAAAATTACATAGCTCAAAAGATATAAGTGAAGCACATAGAGTATTCTATCAAATTTTAATTCATGTATGGCTCTCTCAAAAGGTGTGTACAATAAGGATGATTGTGGCACACTAAAACACAAAGACACAAATAATACAAGACGCTCCAAGCAAAACACATATCATGTTGGTGAATAAAAATATAGCTCCAAGTAAATTACCGATGGAAGTGGACAAAAGAGAGGATGCCTTCCGGGGCATCCCCAAGCTTTGACTTTTGGTGTCCTTGGATTATCTTGGGGGTGCCATGGGCATCCCCAAGCTTAGGCTCTTGCCACTCCTTGTTCCATAATCCATCACAAGAATTCACCCAAAACTTGAAAACTTCACAACACAAAACTTAAAGTAGAAAACTCGTGAGCTCCGTTAGCGAAAGAAAACAAAAAACCACTTCAAGGTACTGTAATGAAATCATTATTTATTTATATTGGTGTTAAACCTACTATATTCCAACTTCTCTATGTATTATAAACTATTTTACTAACCATAGATTCATCAAAATAATCAAACAACACACGAAAAACAGAATCTGTCAAAAACAGAACAATCTGTAGTAATCTGTAGCTAGCGCAATATCTGGAACCCCAAAAATTGTAAAATAAATTGCTGGACGTGACTAATTTATCTATTAATCATCTGCAAAAAGAATTAACTAAATAGCAC
Source organism: Triticum urartu (assembly GCF_056163025.1). Lineage (NCBI taxonomy): Eukaryota > Viridiplantae > Streptophyta > Magnoliopsida > Poales > Poaceae > Triticum > Triticum urartu. The sequence continues at coordinate 304,189,286 of NC_141876.1, forward strand.
TCTCCAAATAAAAATTACAGCAATTCTCGTGAGCGCTAAAGTTTCTGTTTTTACAGCAAGTTCAACAAGACTTTCCCCAAGTCTTCCCAACGGTTCTACTTGGCACAAACACTAATTAAACACAAAAAACACAAACAAAATAGAGGCTAAATAAATTATTTATTACTAAACAGGAGCAAAAAGCAAGGAATAAAAATAAAATTGGGTTGCCTCCCAACAAGCGCTATCGTTTAACGCCCCTAACTAAGCATAAAAGCGAGAATAGATCTAGGTATTGCCATCTTTGGTAGGCAATCCATAAGTGGCTCTCATGATAGTTTCATATGGCAATTTTATTTTCTTTCTTGGAAAGTGTTCCATGCCCTTTTTAATGGAAATTGAAATCTAATATTCCCTTCCTTCATATCAATAATCGCACCAACCGTTCTAAGGAAAGGTCTACAAAGAATAATAGGGCAAGAAGGGTTGCAATCTATATCAAGAACAATGAAATCTATGGGCACATAATTCCTATTTGCAACAATAAGAACATCATTAATTCTTCCCATAGATTTCTTAATAGCGGAATCCGCAAGATGCAAGTTTAGAGAGCAATCATCAAGATTACGGAAATCTAGCAAATCACACAAAGTCTTGGGAATAGTAGAGACACTAGCACCCAAATCACACAAAGCATAAAACTCATGATCTTTAATTTTAATTTTAATAGTTGGTTCCCACTCATCATAGAGTTTTCTAGGGATAGAAACTTTCAACTCAAGTTTTTCTTCATAAGATTGCATCAAGGCATCAACAATATGTTCGGTGAAGGCTTTCTTTTGACTATAAGCATGTGGAGAATTTAGCACGGATTGCAACAAGGAAATACAATCAATTAAAGAGCAAATTTCATAATTAAATTCCTTGAAATCCAATATAGTGGGTTTAGCAACATCTAGATTTTTATTTTTTTCAATCCCACTTTCATCAATTTCATCATAAAGATCTAAATACTCCGATTTTTTAGAACGCCTTCTAGGTAAAGGAAGATCATATTCAGTTTCATCAAGATTCATATTGCAAAACAAAGATTTAATAGGAGACACATCAATAACTTTTAGATCTTCATCTTGATTTTCATAGGAATTGGAAGAACACGCTTTAATAAAGGCATCTTTGGAAGCACGCATCCTAGCGGTTCTTTCCTTGCACTCATCAATGGAAATTCTCATGGCTTTGGGAGACTCATTGATATCATGCTTATGAGGAATAGATCTAAGCTTTAAAGAATCAACCTCAAGAGAAATTCTATCAATGTTTCTAGCCAAATCATCAACTTTAAGCAATTTCTCTTCAAGCAAAGCATTAAAATTCTTTTGTGAATTCATAAACACTTTGACACTATTCTCAAATTCAGAGGGCATCTTATTATAATTTCCATAAGAGTTGTTGTAGGAATTCCCATAATTATTATAAGGATTACTAGGATATGGCCTAGGATTAAAATTCCCTCTATAAGCGTTGTTACCAAAATTATTCCTACCAACAAAATTCACATCCATAGATTCATTGTTATTCTCAATCAAAGTAGACAAAGGCATATCATTAGGATCAGAAGGAACACTCTTAGTAGAAAATAATTTCATAAGTTCATCCATCTTTCCACTCAAAACATTGATTTCTTCTATCGCATGCACATTTTTATTAGAAGGCCTTTCAATATGCCATTGAGAATAATTAACCGTAATATTATCTAGGAGTTTAGTAGCATATCCTAAAGTGATTTCCATAAAAGTGCCTCCCGCGGGAATCTAAAAAGATTTCTAGAAGCAAAATTCAATCCGGCATAAAAAATTTGTATAATCATCCACAAATTCAAACCATGAGTAGGGCAATTACGTATCATTAATTTCATTCTCTCCCAAGCTTGTGCAACATGTTCATGATCAAGTTGCTTAAAGTTCATAATATCGTTTCTAAGAGAGATGATCTTAGCGGGAGGGAAATACTTAGAGATAAAAGCATCTTTGCACTTGTTCCAAGAATCAATACTATTTTTAGGCAATGACGAAAACCAAGCTTTAGCACGATCTCTAAGCGAAACAGGAAATAGCTTCAATTTAACGACATCATTATCGACATCTTTTTTCTTTTGCATATCACATAAATCAACGAAGCTATTCAGATGAGTAGTGGCATCTTCACTAGGAAGGCCGGCGAATTGATCTTTCATAACAAGATTCAACAAAGCAGTATTGATTTCACAAGATTCAGTATTGGCAAGAGGAGAAATCGGAGTGCTAAGGAAATCATTATTACTGGTATTGGTGAAGTCACACAATTTGGTAGTATCTTGAGCCATCGCGACAAACAAGCAATCCTACACGAGCAAACAAAAAGCAAGCGGGCAAAAAGAGGCAAATAGAGAGGGAGGATAGAGAGAGAGAGAGGGAGAAGGAGAGGGCGAATAAAACAACAAGGGTGAAGTGGGGGAGACGAAAACGAGAGGCAAATGGCAAATAATGTAATGCGAGAGATAGGGATTGTGATGGGTACTTGGTATGTTGACTTTTTGCATAGACTCGCCGGCAACGGCGCCAGAAATTCTTCTTGCTACCTCTTGAGCTTGCGTTGGATTTCCCCGAAGAGGAAAGGATGATGCAGCAGAGTAGCGTAAGTATTTCTCTCAGTTTTTGAGAACCAAGGTATCAATCCAGTAGGAGGCCACGCTCAAGTCCCTCATACCTGCACAAAACGATAGCTACTCACAACCAACGCGATTAGGGGTTGTCAATCCCTTCACGGTCACTTACGAGAGTGAGATCTGATAGATATAATATTTTTGGTATTTTTGGTATAGAGATGCAAAGTGAAAAGTAAAATGCAAAGTAAAAAAGCAAAGCAAGATTAAAGTGATGGAGATTGATATGATGAGAATAGACCTGCGGGCCATAGGTTTCACTAGTGGCTTCTCTCAAGAGCATAAGTATTCTACGGTGGGTGAACAAATTATTGTCGAGCAATTGACAGAATTGAGCATAGTTATGAGAATATCTGGGCATGATCATGTATATAGGCATCACGTCCGTGACAAGTAGACCGAAACGATTCTGCATCTACTACTATTACTCCACTCATCGACTGCTATCCAGCATGCATCTAGAGTATTAAGTTAAAAACAGAGTAATGCTTTAAGCAAGATGACATGATGTAGAGAGATAAATTCATGCAATATGAAATAAACCCCATCTTGTTATCCTCGATGGCAACGATGCAATACGTGCCTTGCTGCCCCTTCTGTCACTGGGAAAGGACATCGCAAGATCGAACCCAAAGCTAAGCACTTCTCCCATGGCAAGAACTACCAATCTAGTTGGCCAAACCAAACGGATAATTCGAAGAGACTTGCAAAGATAACCAATCATACATAAAAGATTTCAGAGAAGATTCAAATATTATTCATAGATAGACTTGATCATAAACCCACAATTCATCGGTCTCAACAAACACACCGCAAAAAGAAGAAGATTACATCGAATAGATCTCCACAAGAGAGGGGGACAGGTTTGTATTGAGATCCAAAAAGAGAGAAGAAGCCATCTAGCTACTAACTATGGACCCGAAGGTCTGAGGTAAACTACTCACACTTCATCGGAGAGGCTATGATGATGTAGAAGCCCTCCGTGATGACGGCCCTCTCCGGCGGAGCTCCGAAACAGGCCCCAAGATGGGATCTCGTGGATACAAAAAGTTGCGGCGGTGGAATTAGGTTTTTGGCTCCCCTTCTGTTCGTTTGGGGGTACATAGGTATATATAGGAGGAAGAAGTACGTCGGTGGAGCTTCGGTGGGCCCACGAGGGTGGGGGCGTGCCTGGGGGTATAGGGCGTGCCCCCCTACCTCGTGCCCACCTCGAAGCTTCCTTGGCGTAGGGTCCAAGTCTCCTGGGTCATATTCGGGAAGAAAATCACGTTCCAGAAAGGTTTATTCCGTTTGGACTCCGTTTGATATTTCGTTTCTTCGAAACACTGAAATAGGCAAAAAACAGCAATTCTGGGCTGGGCCTCCGGTTAATAGGTTAGTCCCAAAAATAATATAAAAGTGGAAAATAAAGTCCAATATAGTCCAAAACAGTAGATAATATAGCATGGAGCAATCAAAAATTATAGATACGTTGGAGACGTATCACGAGCCTGCCCAGTTGGCATAGGGTGCGTATACAAAGGGAAATCGAACAGGGAAATAACTTGCATAGTACTAAAAGTGCTGCAGAGTTATGTTACATCAAATTGTTGCCACGATTCTAACTAGAGATAGCAATTGTGTTGGTTGTGAACCCGCAGCAGCAATGAGGAATGAGATGCCTAATCCAGGCGCTGGCCCTCCACCCTCAGAATTCCGCCGACACGGCTGATGATGGGCTTGATGCGCTCCCTGAGCGGTACGAGGTCGAGACCCTCCGGCAAGCTCTCTAGCCCGGCGTCGAAGTCGAGGTCGGGGTACCAGTGCGCCATCTTGGTGAGAACCTTGGTCATGGCGCCCTGACAAAGCATCCGAGACTCCTCGGCCAGTGAGGCCGCCCAGTTGGCATGGAGCTGCTCTAGAGCATGGGCGACCTTCTCAAAGGACAAGGTCAGGCTGCAATGGGCGCTCACGCTCCGCTCCGGGGCATACCTCACGCCCGGTATCCCCATGGTGGCAAGCTGCGCGGCAGCTTGGTTGGCGACGACGGTGAGGCATTCGAGCCAACAGTTCTCGCCCGCCACATGATCGGCGAACTTGAGGCCTTCGTTCTGTCGCAACTGCTTCTTGCCCTCCAGCGCATTGGCCAGGTTTCCCGGTATCCCCAGAGGATGTCTTGAAGAACCGGGATACCGAGTCTGATCGGAATGTCTCGGGAGGAGGTCTATTCCTTCGTTGACCGTGAGAGCTTGTCATAGGCTAAGTTGGGACACCCCTGCAGGGATTTGAACTTTCGAAAGTCGTGCCCGTGGTTATGGGCAGATGGGAATTTGTTAATGTCCGGTTGTAGAAAACCTGAAGTTGACCTTAATTAAAATACATCAACCGCGTGTGTAACCGTGATGGTCTCTTTCCGGCGGAGTCCGGGAAGTGAACACGGTGTTGGAGTTATGCTTGACGTAGGTTGTTTTAGGATCACTTCTAGATCATACTTTTATCGACCGTGCTTTGCTTTCTCTTCTCGCTCTCATTTGCGTATGTTAGCCACAATATATGCTAGTCGCTTGCTGCAGCTCCACCTCATACCTTTACCTTACCCATAAGCTTAAATAGTCTTGATCGCGAGGGTGCGAGATTGCTGAGTCCCCGTGACTCACAGATACTTCCAAAACCAGCTTGCAGGTGCCGATGAGTCCGTGCAGATGACGCAACCAAGCTCAGGAGCAGCTCGATGAAGATCTTGTCCTTTGTGTTGCTTCGTTCTAGTTGATCAGTAGTGGAGCCCAGTTGGGGTCGATCGGGGACCTTTGTCGCATTTGGGGTTCTTCTTTTATTTTGGTTCCGTAGTCGGACCTTGATTGTATTTGGATGATGTAATGCTTTACTCATGTATTGTGTGAAGTGGCGATTGTAAGCCAACTATGTATCTCTTTCCCTTATGTATTACATGGGTTGTGTAAAGATTACCTCACTTGCGACATTGCTTTCAATGCAGTTATGCCTCTAAGTCGTGCTTCGACACGTGGGAGATATAGCCGCATCGAGGGTGTTACAAGTTGGTATTAGAGCCTTCCCGGCTCTACCCAAACAAGACAAACAAGCAACAAGGATACAATCAACCACGTGCAAGGATCAAGCCATATGATGCAATGATGATATGCTATGCGGGATGCGATGCGGGATGCAAAATGCAAGATATGACAGGGAATGCATGAACCTGGCCTCAACATGGAAAACCAAGTGTGCCGCTGGAAAGATGAGATGAAATCGCTTGAAAATGATATAAAGAATGCCGGAATCGGAGTTACGGTTTGGAAATGGCAAGCGATTCAAATATGACCCCGGTCTGCGATTTTCAGCAAGTAGGCATCTAAATGCAACGAAATGAACATGCTACATGAAAGTGTGTTATATCGACTAGAGGGGGGGTGAATAGGCGATTTTTATGAAAGTCTTCAAAACGTGAGAGTTGTGAAGACAAACAGTGAAGATCATTCCTATTACTATGCAGCGGAAGTTAGATTACACTAGGCCAGCCATGGTCATGTATTCAATAGAGTGAAAGCGCAATGACAAACAGCTTCAGTGTAATAAGGATCAGGTAGGAAGAAGTTATGAAGCCAAACAGATCATACATTCATGTTGTGAAGACAAAAGATAAAGCAAGCATGCAATGGCTTCATAATGAATAACTGTAAGCGAGAGGAAGTGAAGATGAAACCAGTGACACGTTGAAGACAATGATTTGTTGGACCAGTTCCAGTTGCTGTGACAACTGTACGTCTGGTTGGAGCGGCTAGGTATTTAAACCAAAGGACACACAGTCCCGGACACCCAGTCAAGGACACTTAGTCCAAGACACCCAGTCCTCACCGTTTTCTCCTTGAGCTAAGGTCACATAGACCTCGCCCAATCACTCAGGTAGGTCTTCAAGGTAGACTCCCAAACCTTCACAGACTTCGTTCACTGACAATCCACAATTTCTCTTGGATGCTCAGAACGCGACGCCTAACCGTCTGGAGGATGCACAGTCCTCAAGTGTAATAAGTCTTCAAATCACACAGACACGAAGACTTAAGTGATGCCCAATTTACTCTGGCTCTGGGTGGTTAGGGCTTTTCTCCTCACTGGGAATTTTTCTTTCAAAGGCTTCGAGGTGGGTTGCTCTCAAACGACAAAAGCCGTGCACTGAAATCTGAGCAGCCAACCGTTTATGGTTGTGGGGGGTGGACTATTTATAGCCACTTGGCAACCCGACCTGATCTGTCCGAAATGACCCTGGGTCACTAAGGAACTGACACGTGTACCAACGGTCGAATTTTGAACTCACACGGCAACTTTACTTGGGCTACAAGTAAAGCTGACTTGTCTGACTCTGGACAAGATTTTCTCTCAAAGTCTTCGCTCGAAGACATAGGATTTGAATTAGGCATCACTTCAGTCATTCTGACTGGTTCTCTTCGACCCCACTTAACAGTACGGTGGTTCCTATGACACAACATGAATGAAATAAAACTACGAAGGATCTAGGTCTTCGAGTTCCAAAAGCTTCATAGGGAGTCTTCTCATGTCATTGTCTTCAATATGAATATCTTCATAAACCACCATTGTCTTCAATGTCTTCGTACATTTTTAGGGGTCATCTCTGGTAGTAAAACCGAATCAATGAGGGACTTCTACCTGTGTTTTCCTGCAATTCTCACAAACACATTAGTCCCTCAACTAGGTTTGTCGTCAATACTCCAAAACCAACTAGGGGTGGCACTAGATGCACTTACAATCTCCCCCTTTTTGGTGATTGATGACAAACTAGTTGAAGTTTTCAACGGGAAACATAATTTGTGAAATTGTAAAAGAATTGTCTTCATAAGTTGCAAGGGCTCCCCCTGAAGATGTGCATATAAGTAATTTGCTTCTTGAATGCAAATGCACATGGTAGGTTGTACTTGTGGAGATCCACTTCAACTTATGACAATCCACTATGCATGTGAAAGTATATGAAGATAATGACATGCATAATGGAAAATGGACGTCTGCAGAATGAGATGAGTGCGGAATTTATCGTCGCACATGCGGAATTTATCTTTGCAAAACGGAGTGACAAACAGGTAGCAAACGACCATCAAGGCTAAGTGTTACAACTCAATGAAGCAAATGTAGCAAAAAACGGGAGTTGTAAGCACGAAGCAAAATGTAGCAAAATATGAAGGCACCTGCCCATAGTGACCCGCTTGAAGACTATAACCATCATATGCTTCTCCCCCTTTTGTCAGTGATGACCAAAAAGGTTTGAAGACATAGAGGTTTCTACGCGTTCCCAGGCGCAGCAGGGTCGGTGGAGTTGTTTAGCGGCGGTGCAGACGAGCTTGGTGCAGATTCGACGCGCGTTGAAGCAGGTGGAGATGATGTCGCGTCGTCTTCTTCTTCAATAATCCGGGCAGACACGGTGGCAGTAGAAGAAGAGAACTCTGACTCTTCAAGTGATGGTGTGCTGCGCATCACCGCTCTTCTTGGAGGCGTGGAGTCAAATTTGAAGTGCTCTGTGAAGCCATCCTCATGCAGTTCAGCTTCAGGGCACATCATAGTGAGGCCCTTCCAAGTGCGGTGACAGGTCTCGTGTGTGACAAATGCATTCTTGGTTGCCAGATTTCTGATGCGATTGACTTCTTGCATGATGCTTCTCATCTGCCTCTTGAGCCAGTCGTGATGCCTATCTTGCTTTTGGTGAAGAGCCACAGGAAGCTCTCTGTCATTGAGTGTACGAGCGCGCTTCTTGGGTCTCTTTGCAGCTGTGCTGTTGGTGGCTTCAGTTGATGCAGGGGCACGTGTGGTGCCAGCCATTGGATACACTCGGGAGAGAGCTTCAACACCTTCAATATTTTGAGTGAAGCTCTGGTGTTCTGCATTCTGAAGACTTAGTGGTTGCTTGGCCGGTTCTGGATATATTGCTTCAGCAGATGTGTCCACATCTGGCAAAAATATCCTATGATTGCGGGCTGAGGGTTGATAGGAGATTGCAGAGTGAAGCTTGATCAGCCTCATAACCCAAGGAGCATAAAACTTTAATCCAAACAGTTCTGAAGCAGACGCTGCAAATTGATGGATGAAGAGATCCTGTGTATTGAAGCATTTGCCGTGAAGAATGCAGAAGATGAGAGTCTTCATTGCACCATCAATCGTTGCATATCGAGAGTGTCCCTTCACTGGCCAGAGAGTCCGCCTTATGATGTGATATATTGTTCTGGGCAGGTACTCTAAGTCTTCAATGAAGAACTTAGTTGGATAGGGTGCATTTGGAGGAACTCATCATTGAGAGCATCTGACTCATATCTGGCTCAGGACGCTGAAATATGCTCTCAATTGCTTCAGCATGGAGTTGGCACCCTTCTTCAAAGAATTCGCCAGGAGTGGGAAGGCCGGTAAGCTCAATTAGATCGAAAGCATTGGCTTCATGATGGATATTTCCTGTCATCCACTCCAGGATCCATGTCTTCGGATCTCTGTTATAGCCTTTGATATGCAAGGTGGCATAGAACTGGAGTAGAAGCTCTTCGTTCCAGTGCTCTTCGTCAGTGATAAATGGCAGCAAACCCACTTGCTTGAAGCAATCCAGTGCTTCTTCCAGACCAGGCAGACCTGCAACAGCTTCAACCTCAAGGCGCTTGTGAGGAAAGATGCGGCCTTGGTTGTAGAGGATGCATGAATAATAGCTGCGCTGTTGATGGCTCCAGAACCTATCTGATACAATCCGTTCCCTTGAATAAGGGTTCTTGGAGCGGTCGAAAAACGTGTTATCTGCCCTAAAGCCGTTGATGTTGAAGGAACCAGGAGCTGATGCAGGACCTGGGAACCTTGGTAGTCATGGGATCGGCTTCTGGACCTGGGGCCTGTGCGCAATATGATAGTTGAATTGTGGTCCGGCAGCAGACTCAGGCATAGAATGTTCAGGAGCAGTAGCTTCGGTGTCTTCGGAAGCTGTTGTTGGGGAGGGCTCCACACTTGCTTCGGCGTTGTTTGTGGCAGCCTCAACATTTTCAGCTTCAGGCACGTTCTCCTTGAGAACTGCTTCTTGTTGGTGCGGGGGAGTTGGAGCTTGTGGTATTTCTGCTTGCTCTTCGGCTGATGCAGCCGGAATGTCTTCAGCAGCCTGAGCCCTTGCCCTTTGCGAAGCCTATGGAGTGTAGGCGCTGGTGGAGTTGCAGTGGGTTGGGGCTCATCTTCCTCCTGTGGGCGATCTGCCCACGATGCATTTTGTGTGATTGGCGTCAATGGACGACCAATACTGATCTGTTCGCTTGTCTCAAGCTGAGGAAGGGCTGCATCACCTTGCACATTGTCTTGGGGACCAATGTCTTCAGCAGCATTGGGGTTGGCTGCTGGAATGTCTTCAGCGTGCGGAGCCTCTATGTAAGCAGGCTCATGCACTGTCAACTGACGGTCTGCGTCAGGATAGCGGACGCAGAGTGGTTCAACTATCAGGGGCTCTGTGGGAGCAGCCCGAGTCTTCTTGGTCTTGCGCTTCTTGATGATGGGTTCAGAAGGAGAGGCTTCAGAATGTTTTCTCTTCTTAGCTTTAGCCTCTGCAGTCCGTGTCTTCTTGTGCTGTGAGGCGGTTGATCGACTCTTTGGCTTCGAGCCAGTCGTTGCAGCTGGGAAGACAATCGGAGCATCAGGTTCTGACCTTGGCGCTTCAGGTTCGGGCACAGCCGCCTTCTTTTTCTTCTTCGCGGCCATCCTGGGGTCAATGCCGGGACGCCCAAGTGCCTTGCGCTTTTCTGCCTCATTGTAGGCTTGCACGCAGCGATCAGCCAAAGTCTTCATGCGTTCTCGCGAGCCTTGAGCTTCGGCACGCGTCTTCAGGAAGTTTTCTTTCAGCTCGTGCAACATGATCTTGAAGTTTTTCACTTCTTGCACACTGAGCTTGGCCACGTGCTTCTTGAACTGAGCCTTTTCATGATCAATTTTCTGCTTCAGTTCTACAATTCGCTGGGCTATTGCAAGTTCTGAAGCGATTGCACCTTGAAAGGCAACGCTGAGGCCTATGGGTAGCTGCAGATCATTGAAGCTTATGTCTGGTGTGTCAAACCATTCATCGATGAAGTTGTGGATGATGGCGACATCAAACAGAGGCAGATTGTTGAAGATTTCAGCCTCCTCCTTGCTCTTGATGAGCTGCTCAAGAGCATCATCTCCAAGATCTTCATCGCTTGAGAGATCAATGGCTTCGCAGCGCAGGATGTCAGCAGCTGTGAGCTCTTTGCCTGTGTGTGACTGAGGCTTCTTGGCTTCTTGGGGCTTGGACACTCGTGATAAGCCTTCTGACTGCACACTGGCTTCAGGAGGTGCAGTTGCTAAAGGCTTCACTCTTGCGATCTTGGGAGGAGCGGCTGGCTTTGAAGCTTTTGGTGCTTTTGGCTTCTTCTGCTTTGGCTTCGGAGCAGCAGGGGCGTCATCTGACTCAGTATCTATTGGAGGGTCATTCACAGCAGTCCCTTGGACTAGGATGCGAGTGATGAGGCCTGCAAGATTGGCATACGGCCCGATGATATTGGGATCGGCGTTGCGTGTGCCATCTGCCCTTGGTGAGGAGGGACCAGGGTTGAAGTCAAGCCCAAATTTCTTCTTGTTTATCTTCGCTGACTGTTGTGCAAACTGAAAGTTGCGCTTGAAGAGATTATCATCGCGGCACCAGAGAAGTGATGACGGATGTGCCTCAACTGGCTGTGGTCCTCTCACCATGCATGGATAGAAGCCTTGAGCAATGGCTTCGTCTCTGGACCTGGGTACGAGATTTTTGTATAATACATCTCCCCACGGTCTCTTGATGGCGCACTTCTCCACATATTCCTGAGTGACGAAGCGGTAGTGGAACCATTGCTCTGCCCAATATCTTCGAATCCATTGGATTCGTGTCTTGCGCTAACCATAGCTTTCTTCAGGATCAGTTTTGTACATCTCTGCCAATTCATCAGGCAGATCTTTGGACATTTCACCACGTCGCTGTCTACCTCCCTTCCTTGCTGCTGTTTCTGAAGCCATGAATAACTTGGAAGGCTTCAAGATGTTCAAAGGCTTCAAAGGCTTCCTTTTGCAAGAACTGGCTTCAGGCGAGTTGATGTGATGCTGCAAGTACTCTGCAAATGAATGCAGACTATGAGAACCAAAGGATTCTCCCACGGACATGTACCTGTGACAGCATTAAGGTGCGAGGGAAGGGGAAGAGGTCATATGCATTCTCAGAAGATTTTGAAGATAAATCGGTTTAGAAGACATTGACCTCATTATGCGAAGACATTCACTTATAGATAAGAAGTTGGTTCCAGATTTGTACGAACCCATAGATCCATACAAGTGAGGAATCTAACTACTTTATGAAGCACAAGTGACTATACTAGGCATGTTATGAGATGCAGCGAGAGATTTAACTGCTGTGAAGAGAAACTTCTTATGGCAGAAAGTGACTGAACTGTAGGATCAAAAGAAGCTATAAAAGGAGGTTTTATTTACCACACTTGGAACTGCTAGACGAAGTGAGAGTTGAGGCCGAGCAGTTCGATCCTCCATGCCCTAACTTGGTGACGGAAGACACCTACGGCGACGGCGGAGAGAGCGATGTCCGCTGTCGGCGTGAAAATGGCGTCGGAGAGGTTGCGGCAGTGAAGCACTTCGTCGCCGGCGTCGTCGAGTGCTAGCGGTGGCGCTAGGGTTCGTGCGAGGGTGGAAGAAGGAGATAATGACCGCAGTGAATCGTGTATTTATAGGGATAGAGGCGGCACTGCGCTATTACGCAGGTACCCCTGGCGGTTCGCATTTGAGGCACGCGTGGCCAGTTAGAGGAAGATTGGGATTTGTTCCATGTCCCACGCACGCCTAAATTGTCGGACGGTCGTTCCTGCTTCTCCGGATCTTATGTGGAGGAATGAGCATTAAAAACGGACTTTTATGGTTGTCACGATGTCTTCAGCTGACAAGGACACAGTGAAGACATTTGACAGTTTCAACAGAATGCATATGACTTGGAGAGATAGAGTTTGAGATAGAAAGCGTAGAGAGGTTAGGGTCCGATCACATTCACTTAGTTCAAAAGATTCAACCAAGAAGACATAGCTATAAGTGAATGCTGTAGAGGACAGAACATCAGTACATATATATCCATATAATCAACGCAGTGAAGATAATCATGAAGACATATTTAGAATGAAACCAAACCAATTGTGAAGAAATTGAGAGGTAACGCCATGAGAGAAACACTTCAAAATGGAATGTTTGGTGGTGGCGTTACCCACCGTATAGGAAGTATTAGACCCAGACACGGTGCACAATTATCGTGGCGCTCCGAAGTCAAATTCCACATTAATGTATTCACACTTAGAATGTATGTCTTCATTGTTTGAAGATATACGCTACTTCGTGTGTTGCACATCTAAGTCATCAATACGCTTAAGTGTTAGGATGTGTGCCTGATCACAGGACATTTGAGGATTCCAAGATATTTAGCTCACACCGTAACTTGCAAAATCTCTTCTCATCCAAGGGCTTTGTGAAGATATCTGCCAATTGCTCTTCAGTGTTGACGTGTATGATATCAATGTCTTCCTTCACAACATGATCTCTGAGAAAGTGATGACGAATTTCAATGTGCTTTGTCTTCGAGTGCTGAACTGGGTTGTTGGCAATCTTGATGGCGCTTTCGTTGTCGCAGTAAAGTGGCACTTGCTTCAGATGAATGCCATAATCCTTGAGTGTTTCCTTCATCCACAGAAGCTGAGCGCAGCAAGATCCAGCAGCAATGTATTCAGATTCAGCAGTGGAGAGTGATACACAGTTCTGCTTCTTTGAAGACCAACATACAAGTGATCATCCCAGAAAGTGACATGTGCCTGATGTAGACTTGCGATCAACTTTGTCACCAGCATAATCAGCCTCCGAAAATCCAACTAAATCAAACTCTGAGCCCTTTGGATACCATAATCCTAGAGTTGGGGTGTGAGCCAAATATCGAAGAATTCGCTTCACAGCTAAGTGATGCGACTCCTTTGGTGTCGCTTGAAATCGAGCACACATGCAAACACTAAGCATGATATCTGGCCTAGATGCACATAAATAAAGCAAAGACCCAATCATGGAGCGGTATACCTTTTGATCGAACTCTTTACCATTGTCGTCGGGACCCAGATGATGCTTGGCTGGCATTGGTGTTGTGAAGCCTTTGCAGTCTTGCATACCGAACTTCTTCAGGCACTCTTTAAGATATTTCTCTTGAGATATGAAGATGCCGTTGCGTTGTTGCCGTATTTGAAGACCGAGAAAGAACTTCAGCTCCCCCATCATGGACATCTGATATTGCTCTTGCATCATGTATCCAAACTCTTCACTATACTTCTGATTGGTGCAGCCGAAGATAATGTCATCCACATATATTTGGCACACAAACAGTTCACCATCATATGTCTTCGTGAAAAGAGTGGGATCCAGGGAACCAGGTATGAAGCCTTTGCTTTTCAGAAAGTACTTGAGTGTATCATACCAGGCCCTAGGGGCTTGTTTGAGGCCATACAGTGCCTTGTTGAGCTTGTATACCATATCAGGATATTTTGGATTTTCAAAGCCAGGTGGTTGTGCAACATACACTTCTTCTTCAATCTTGCCATTGAGAAAGGCACTTTTCACATCCATCTGATAGAGAAGTATGTTATGATGATTTGCATAGGCCAGCAGTATGCGTATGGCTTCAAGCCTAGCCACAGGAGCAAATGTTTCATCGAAGTCAATGCCCTCCACTTGAGTATATCCTTGAGCAACTAGACGAGCTTTGTTTCTGACAACTTGACCATGCTCATCTTGCTTGTTCCGGTATATCCATTTGGTGCCTATTATGTTGTGCTTCCGTGGATCAGGACGCTTAACCAGTTCCCATACATTATTCAGCTCAAACTGTTGAAGCTCTTCTTGCATAGCTTGAATCCATTCAGGTTCCATGAAGGCTTCTTCAACTTTCTTGGGTTCTGATATTGAGATGAATGCGAAATGCCCACAGAAGTTTGTTAGCTGAGTTGCCCTTGAACGAGTGAGTGGACCAGGTGCATTGATGCTGTCCAGTATTTTGTCAATTTGTACTTCATTTGCAACACGAGGGTGTGTGGGGCGAAGACTTTGCTCTTGCTGATCTATGTGGTCATTTGAAGGTATATCTTCAGGCTGAGCATTGTCTTCATGTGGATCAGGTGCTGAGATGATAAGTTCTTCTTCAGGTTGAGCTTCAGAAGGTACAATTTCTCCAGTTCCCATAAGCTTGATTGATTCATTTGCTGGAACTTCATCTAGCACATTTGGCAATTGCTCTCTTTGTGATCCATTGGTTTCATCAAACCGCACATCCACTGTTTCAACCACTTTGTAGTGGTAGAGGTTGAAGACTCTGTAGGAGTGCGAATCCTTTCCATATCCAAGCATGAAGCCCTCATGTGCTTTTGGTGCAAACTTTGAGGTGTGGTGTGGGTCCTTGATCCAGCATTTTGCGCCAAATACTCTGAAGTAACTGACATTTGGCTTCTTGCCAGTTAGGAGTTCATAGGATGTCTTGTTCAGAAGCTTGTGAAGATAAACACGATTGATTGTATGGCATGCAGTATCAATGGCTTCAGTCCAGAATTTTCTTGGAGTCTTGTATTCATCTAGCATTGTTCTGGCCATCTCAATGAGTGTTCTGTTCTTGCGTTCGACGACGCCATTCTGCTGTGGCGTGTATGGAGCTGAGAATTCATGTGTGATGCCCAAGGTGTCCAGATATGTATCAAGGCCAGTGTTCTTGAATTCAGTGCCATTGTCACTTCTGATGTGCTTTATCTTGGCGCCAAAATTGTTCATAGCTCGATTTGCGAAGCGTCTGAAGACATCCTGCACTTCAGTCTTGTAAAGGATTATGTGCACCCAAGTATATCTAGAATAATCATCAACAATTACGAAGCCATAGAGGCATGCAGAAGTAGTAAAAGTTGAGTAGTGAGTGGGACCGAAAAGATCCATGTGCAGCAGTTCGAAGGGTTGAGTAGTGGTCATGATTGTCTTCGAAGGATGTTTTTCCCTTGTCATCTTCCCTGCTTCACAGGCACCGCATAAGTGATCTTTCTTGAACTTGACGCCTTCGATGCCTATGACGTGCTTTTTCTTCGCAAGGGTGTGGAGGTTCCTCATGCCAGCATGCCCAAGCCTTCGATGCCAAAGCCAGCATTCTGAAGCTTTTGCAAGAAGACATACTGCAAGTTGTGGTCCTGCTGAGAAATCTACCACATACAAATCACCTTTCCTATACCCTTCAAACACTAGAGATTTGTCAGATTCCATTAGCACCAGGCAGCGATATTTGCCAAACATTACAATCATATTCAAATCGCAAAGCATTGAGACAGACATTAAGTTGAAGCCAAGGGATTCAACAAGCATGACTTTATCCATGTGTTGATCCTTTGAGATTGCAACTCTACCTAGACCCAATACCTTACTTTTACCAGTGTCAGCGAATGTAATGTGGCTCTTGTCGGATGGACGTAAAGTTGAGTCCATAAGAAGGCTTCTTCTGCCAGTCATGTGATTTGTACACCCACTGTCAATAATCCATTCTGACGACTTTGAAGTCGCTGGTATCGTACCCTACAGTGCAGTTAGGGGGATAGGCTTCACGAAGAGTGTTGTGAAGCATAAACATTTGACGAACTAGTGGGTTATGAAAACTTAGATCCAGATTAGGACTAATGGGGAGAGTAGCATGCGATTCAGGAACGAAGTACATAATGATGCCATTTGGGCAGTTTATCTTGCGCCCCACAAGATTTTTATGGTCCCCAGCAATAGCATCAGAAGATTTTGTTTTTGTGCTGGAGACCTTTCCCTGCAAAGGAGAGTTAAGCTTTCTTAACCACCCACATCTTCAAGGGTGGCTTAGAAGCTATAAGTCTAAGTGCAGCATCTGAGAATTTTGGCTTTGAAACCTTAGCAAACAGTCTAGCAGGTGGACAATAATACTCATAGGAATAAGCAGAATAATTTTTGGTCATATGAACATGACGGTTCGATGAACCACTCTCATATTCATATGCCTGAGTATGGTTCCCCTGCAAAACATTTGCGTTAGTGCGACTCAGGTGAGTCCCCTGTTTGTATGAAGCATTTGGACCATATGAAGCCTTTGGTCTGAGGTTTGTCTTCTTCAAGTGAGGTGTCATGAAGACATTCACAGGAAGATTTTCCAGACATGTTTTCGGAACCCAAATCTTCTTCATAGGCGGTCCATTCCTGCAGTTAGTACCAATGTACCTGGCAAACACTTCACCATTCTGATTCTTAAACAGTTTATAGTTTGCATCAAAGGATTCATCAATGATAATTGGGTTAGCACAAGTGAAGCCAGATAAATTGGATGGATCTGCTGAAAGTTCCTTTGCAGCAACCCATGTAGTTTTGGGGTACTGCTCAGGTTTCCAGTAAGACCCATCTGCATTAATTTTCCTCACGAACCCAACACCCTCTTTCCTAGGGTTTCGGTTCAGAATCTGCTTCTTAAGGACATCACATAATGTCTGATGCCCTTTCAGACTTTTATGCATCCCTGTTTCAAGCAATGTCTTCAACCTAGCATTCTCATCAGCAATAGCAGTGGTATCCTCAGCAGAGGGGTTAGTTACCACATCAACAGTTGAAGATATTGAAACAGTAGTAGCAGTGGAACATTCAGCAACAGAAGCAGCATTATCACGCTCAATGCATTTAAGACATGGTGGTTCAAATCCTTCCTGAGCGGGACTGATCTGTTCAGCGCGAAGTGACTCGTTTTCCTTTTGAAGATCTTCATGAGCCACCCTCAATTTCTCAAGTTCTTGCTTCCTTTGAAGATAATCATAGGAAAGCTTTTCATGAGTTGTTGAGAGAGTATCATGACGATCTTCAAGTTCCTGATACTTAACGTGAAGGTTTTTTATGTCTTCAATTAAGGATTCAGATCGAGTCATTTCAGCACCCAACAGATCATCGCTTCTGTCTAACAATTTTTGAATATGTTCCATAGCTTTCTGTTGTTCAGTTGCAATTTTAGCAAGTGTTTTGTAGCTAGGTTTTGAATCACATTCAGAGTCATCGTCACTAGATGTTTCATAGCGAGTTGTGCGTGTGTTTACCTTGGCACCGCGTGCCATGAAGCAGTAGGTAGGAGTGGAGTCGTTCTTGTCATTTGCGTCGGTGTCGGTGATGCAGTCATTGTCTTCAGTATTGAAGATGGACTTGGCGACGTATGCTGTAGCCAGACTCGCAATGCCAGAATCAGACTCCTCCTCAGACTCCACCTCTGCCTCCTCAGATGCGGACTCCTCCTCTGAATCCATATCCTTTCCAACAAACGCACGTGCCTTGCCAGATGAGCTCTTCTTGTGTGATGAAGACCTTGATGAAGTTTTGGAAGAAGACTTTGAGTATTTCTTCTTCTTCTTGTCGTCAGAATCATATTCCTTGCTCTTCTTCTTCCTTCTGTTCTCATTGTCCCACTGTGGACACTCAGAGATGAAGTGTCCAGTTTTCTTGCACTTGTGACATGTTTTCTTCTTGTAGTCATGAGCAGAAGCTTCATCATTCCTTGAGCTTGATCGTGAAGATTTCCTGAAGCCTTTCTTCTTAGTGAATTTTTGGAACTTCTTCACTAGCATTGCAAGTTCTCTTCCAATGTCTTCAGGATCATCAGAACTGCAGTCAGATTCTTCTTCAGATGAGGAGACAGCTTTTGCCTTCAAGGCACGAGTTCGCCCATAGTTTGGACCGTAGATATCTCTTTTCTCAGAAAGCTGAAACTCATGTGTGTTGAGCCTCTCAAGTATGTCAGACGGATCGAGTCTCTTGAAATCAGGACGTTCTTGAATCATCAGGGCCAGAATGTCAAACGAACTATCAAGTGATCTCAGCAGCGTCTTGACGATTTCATGTTTAGTGATCTCAGTAGCGCCGAGGGCTTGAAGCTCATTTGTGATGTCAGTGAGCCGATCAAAGGTGTGCTGGACATTCTCATTGTCATTTCGTTTGAAGCGGTTGAAGAGATTGCGAAGGACACTGATTCTTTGATCTCTCTGGGTTGATATGCCTTCATTAACTTTGGAGAGCCAATCCCAGACCAGTTTGGATGTCTTCAAGGCACTCACACGGCCATACTGTCCTTTGGTCAGATGACCACAGATGATATTCTTGGCAGTAGAGTCCAGTTGAACGAACTTCTTGACATCAGCAGCAGTGACACCTTCTCCAGCCTTGGGAACGCCGTTTTCGACGACATACCATAGGTCGACGTCAATGGCTTCAAGATGCATGCGCATCTTATTCTTCCAGTAGGGATATTCAGTTCCATCGAAGACGGGACAAGCAGCGGAGACTTTGATTATCCCTGCAGTCGACATAGCTAAAACTCCAGGTGGTTAAACCGAATCACACAGAAGAAGGGAGCACCTTGCTCTGATACCAATTGAAAGTGCGTTATATCGACTAGAGGGGGGGTGAATAGGCGATTTTTATGAAAGTCTTCAAAACGTGAGAGTTGTGAAGACAAACAGTGAAGATCATGCCTATTACTATGCAGCGGAAGTTAGATTACACTAGGCCAGCCATGGTCATGTATTCAATAGAGTGAAAGCGCAATGACAAATAGCTTCAGTGTAATAAGGATCGGGTAGGAAGAAGTTATGAAGCCAAACAGATCATACATTCATGTTGTGAAGACAAAAGATAAAGCAAGCATGCAATGGCTTCACAATGAATAACTATAAGCGAGAGGAAGTGAAGATGAAACCAGTGACACGTTGAAGACAATGATTTGTTGGACCAGTTCCAGTTGCTGTGACAACTGTACGTCTGGTTGGAGCGGCTAGGTATTTAAACCAAAGGACACACAGTCCCGGACACCCAGTCAAGGACACTTAGTCCAAGACACCCAGTCCTCACCGTTTTCTCCTTGAGCTAAGGTCACACAGACCTCGCCCAATCACTCAGGTAAGTCTTCAAGGTAGACTCCCAAACCTTCACAGACTTCGTTCACTGACAATCCACAATTTCTCTTGGATGCTCAGAACGCGACGCCTAACCGTCTGGAGGATGCACAGTCCTCAAGTGTAATAAGTCTTCAAATCACACAGACACGAAGACTTAAGTGATGCCCAATTTACTCTGGCTCTGGGTGGTTAGGGCTTTTCTCCTCACTGGGAATTTTTCTTTCAAAGGCTTTGAGGTGGGTTGCTCTCAAACGACAAAAGCCGTGCACTGAAATCTGAGCAGCCAACCGTTTATGGTTGTGGGGGGTGGACTATTTATAGCCACTTGGCAACCCGACCTGATCTGTCCGAAATGACCCTGGGTCACTAAGGAACTGACACGTGTACCAACGGTCGAATTTTGAACTCACACGGCAACTTTACTTGGGCTACAAGTAAAGCTGACTTGTCTGACTCTGGACAAGATTTTCTCTCAAAGTCTTCGCTCGAAGACATAGGATTTGAATTAGGCATCACTTCAGTCATTCTGACTGGTTCTCTTCGACCCCTTAACAGTACGGTGGTTCCTATGACACAACATGAATGAAATAAAACTACGAAGGATCTAGGTCTTCGAGTTCCAAAAGCTTCATAGGGAGTCTTCTCATGTCATTGTCTTCAATATGAATATCTTCATAAACCACCATTGTCTTCAATGTCTTCGTACATTTTTAGGGGTCATCTCTGGTACTAAAACCGAATCAATGAGGGACTTCTACCTGTGTTTTCCTGCAATTCTCACAAACACATTAGTCCCTCAACTAGGTTTGTCGTCAATACTCCAAAACCAACTAGGGGTGGCACTAGATGCACTTACACTACAGCACCCAAACATGACAACAAAATACATGGCAGGGATGCACACAAGATGCTTAACAAAAGTCTAGCACTGAGCTACGGCCAAATCATCCATTAACAGATTCAAACAAGCATGGCAAAAATGCATATGACAAACAGATCTCAGACTTAGTGAAATTAACACTTGTCTGGAATTTCAGATCAGGTAGCCCTCTTTGGAGCAAGAAAACTACATGCTACAAGACCTGATCATGGAAAAATAAAGCATGGAATGGAGCTACTCAAAGATCTTAACAAAAGTCCCTTAGTGACCTTGAGCCAAAAGGGATCAGAAAATACAATTGCAAGCATGTGAACATAGCAAAAACATAATCAGCTTTCAGACTTAGTGAAAAACTGGCACATGCTGAAATATAACTCAAGTGGCATGTTTATGAGCTCGGTGCACTCTCTACAGAGCAAGTCATGGCAAGACAAGCATACATCCATCAAGAAGGCACAAAATGCAAGCAAGACATGGCAAGAACAATAGCATAGCATGCACGGATCAACTACAACATCACCGGCAAAATTGCAAACAAGTTGACAATCTGCCCAGATTCACAAAGTAGCAAAAATAGAGCTCGATTGACTCAAGCTAGGGTGCTCCATAATTGCAAACAAAGACATGGATGGATAGAGCACTACAATATTAACAAAACATCCTTACTGATCATCCTCAAAAGAGGCACGGATCACTAGGAAACAACAAGAACATATGGCATCACGAGATAAACAGCTCCAGGACTTAGTGAAATCACTAAGTCCCTGAAAACAGAATTAGCAAGTGCACCACTTTGCAAGCTTGCACAAGTCACCACACACATCCTAAAAATACATGTGTTGCACCTCTGGATAGATGACAAAACCCTTAACAAAACACATGTAGAACTCATGGGCATAGCATGCACACAATAATCATGGCAAAATTGACAAAAGTGCTAAACGGAGTAGCAGATCTGACAATTAACTCAAGTAGCCCTCTTCTAACAGCATTTTGGGCATCAAGATGAACTCAAATGAAAATGATGCAATGAAACGAAATGATGTACTCTCTGAGATGAACATTTTGATATGCTATATGCATGAATCGGAGCTATGGATGCAAAGTTACGGAGCTACGAACAGAGGCACATGGACTGGAATTTCTGGGACTTAGAGAAAAAAATCACCCCGAGATCTAGGGTTGCACGGAAACCGAGGCGCAGCCGGATCTCGCCGGAACAGTGCTCGCCGGCTCGGAGCTCGCCGGAGTCGATGAGGGGGACGGCGGAGGGCGGCGGGGTCGGATCCCGGCGAGAGGAGGGCGGGGCGGCGACGGCGGTCGCCGGACTTGGCGGCGGCGGCGGCTGCGAGCCGCGGACGGGCGGTGGCGACGCCCTGCGCGCGGTGGCGGCGGAGAGGCGGTGGCGATGGCGGCGGTGGCGCGAGGCCGGTCGGCGGCGGCGCGGCCAAGGAGGCGAGGCGGCGCGAGCGAGCTCCACTGGCCCGTGCGCGGGCGCGGGCGGGCCGGCCACGGGCCGCAGCGGGCTGGCGGTGGAGGCGGCGAAGTGGGGCGGCGGCGCGGGCCAATGGCGGAGCGCCACGTGGCGGCAGCGACGGATCCGGACGTGTCCGGCCGGACAGAAAAATGTCCGCCGGCGCGAGAGGTGGCTGGATCTAGGGTTTCGTCCGTGATTCGAATGGGGGGAGATATATATAGGCATAGAGGGAGCTAGGAGAGTCCAAATGAGGTGCGGTTTTCGGCCACGCGATCATGATCGAACGCTCTAGATGATGGAGCAGAGTTAGGTGGGTTTTGGGCCAAATTGGAGGGGTGTTGGGCTGCAACACACACGAGGCCTTTTCGGTCCCTCGGTTAACCGTTGGAGTATCAAACGAAGTCCAAATGATACGAAACTTGACAGGCGGTTTACCGGTAGTAAACCAAGGCTGCTTGGCAAGTCTCGGTCCAATCCGGAAATGTTTAATCCCCACACACGAAAGAAAGCTAGAAATGACCACCGGAGGAGAACGGAGCGCCGGAATGCAAAACGGACAACGTGGAAAATGTTCGAATGCATGAGACGAACACGTATGCAAATGCAATGCACATGATGACATGATATGAGATGCATGACAATGACACCAACACACAGAGACAAAACCCGAACCCAAGGAAATAAATATAACTTAACGCCGGAAACGGCAAAAGTTGGAGTACAAATAGGGAAAGTTATATCCGGGGTGTTACAACACTCCACCACTATGAAAGGATCTCGTCCCGAGATCTAGGACTGAAAGAACGCCGGGTACTCAGAACGGAGGTGATCCTCGCATTCCCAGGTAGCTTCACGGTCGGAATGGTGTGACCACTTGACTTTGAGAAATTTGATTGACTTGTTGCGAGTCTTGCGTTTAGTCTCTTCAAGAATAGCAACTGGGTGCTCACGATAAGAGAGATCTTCTTGGAGCTCAATGTCCTTGAAGTTGATGGTGCGGTCAGGAGTCTTGAAGCACTTTCGAAGCTAAGAGACATGGAACACGTCATGAACATTTGCAAAGTTTGAAGGAAGCTCGAGTTGATAGGCGAGGTCGCCTCTCTTGCTGACAATCTTGAAAGGTCCCACGTATCTAGGGGCAAGCTTCCCTTTGATACCGAAGCGACGAGTACCTTTCATAGGAGAGACACGGAGGTAAACATGATCTCCGATCTCGAAAGCCAAATCGCGGTGCTTACTATCATAGTAGCTCTTCTGGCGCGATTGCGCTGCTTTGAGGTTATCACGAATGACTTTGCACATTTCCTCTGCCTCTATGATCAAGTCTGATTGACACGCTCGACTTGACCGCTAGTTTGGGGATGGAAAGCTGTGCTGAAGCGGATGTTTGTGCCCATGGCCTTCTGAAAAGAATCCCAAAACTTCGAGGTAAAGATGTTGCCACGGTCTGAAGAGATCACTTGAGGAATACCGTGCAGAGAGACAATTCAAGAGGTATAGAGTTCCGCCAATTGGGCTGCAGTGATCGACTCTTTGATAGGCAGAAAGTGAGCCACTTTGGTGAGTTTGACGATGACAACGAATATAGCATCATTTCCACGCTTGGACTTTGGAAACCCAGTTACGAAGTCCATTTCAATGTGGTCAAACTTCCATTCTGGAATGGCAAGAGGTTGGAGGAGACCAGCTGGCCTTTGGTGTTCTGCCTTCACTCTTCTGCAGACATCACATTCATTCACGAATTGAGCGATCTCGCGCTTCATCTGAGTCCACCAATAAGCCTGTTTAAGGTCCTGATACATCTTCATGCTCCCAGGGTGGATGGAGAGGAGAGAATTGTGAGCCTCGTTCATGATCACTTTACGAAGGTCACCTTTGGGTGCCACAATACGATCCTCGAAGAAGAGAGTGTCCTTGTCGTCAAGGCGGTAGCACTTGTACTTGGACTGACTCTTGGCAATCCCAATCTTCACCTTTTTCACCATAGCATCAAGAAGCTGGGCTTGGCAAATCTGGTCTTCCAAGGTAGGAGAGACTTGAAGGTTGGCGAGGAAACCTTGAGGAACAACTTGCAGGTTAAGTTTGCGGAAAGCTTCACAAAGCTCGGATTGATAAGGCTTGAGAATCAGACTGTTGCAGTAAGCTTTCCTGCTCAAAGCGTCAGCAATCACATTGGCCTTGCCTGGAGTATACTCGATACTTGGATTATACTCTTGAATCATTTCGACCCATCGAGTTTGTCTGAGGTTGAGATTAGGTTGAGTGAAGATGTACTTGAGACTCTTGTGATCAGTGAAAATGTCCACTTTTCTTCCCAATAAAAGATGTCTCCAAGTCAAAAGAGCATGCACAACTGCCGCCAACTCGAGATCATGAGTAGGGTAGTTCTTCTCATTAGGCTTCAACTGGCGAGAAGTATAAGCAACAACTTTCTTCTCTTGCATCAATACTACACCAAGACCTTGGAGAGAGGCATCACAAAAGACCTCGTACGGTTTGGATTCATCAGGCGGAGTCAGAACTGGAGCAGTGATCAATTTCTCTTTCAAAGTGTTGAAAGCAATATCACACTCCAGAGACCAAACGTACTTGACGTGCTTCTGGAGAATATTAGAGAGAGGCTTCGCGATCTTGGAAAAGTTTTCAACGAATCTTCGGCAATAGCTTGCGAGACCGAGAAAACTGCGGAGTTGCTTCACGTTCTGAGGAGGTTCCCAATTCACAATTGCAGACACCTTCTCAGGATTCACGGCAATGCCCTTGGCAGAGATGATATGACCAAGATAAAGAACCTCATCGAGCCAAAACTCACACTTGGAGAACTTGGCGTAGAACTGATGTTCTCTGAGCTTATCAAGAACCAAACGCAAGTGCTTGGCATGATCTTCCTTGTTCTTCGAGAAAACCAGAATGTCGTCGAGATAGACCAAAACGAAGTCATTGGTGTAGGCGTTGAAGATGAAATTCATCATGCGTGAGAACGTCGGAGGAGCGTTGGCGAGGCCAAAAGACATGACGGTGTATTCATATGAACCAAAGCTTGTTCTGAATGCTGTCTTGGGAATATCTTCTTCACGAATGCGAATCTGGTGATAACCCATACGGAGATCAAGCTTGGAGAATACTTGGGCACCTTTGAGTTGTTCGAATAGCTCATTGATGTTGGGAAGTGGGTATTTGTTCTTGATGGTCTTCTTGTTCACTGGACGGTAATCAACACAAACTCGGTCCATTCCATCCTTCTTCTTCACAAAAAGAACACCACAACCCCACGGAGAAGAACTAGGCCGGATGAGACCCATTTTCTCTTGAATATCGAGTTGCTTCTTCAGCTCCTTCAACTCTTCAGGCCCGAGCTTGTAAGGACGTTTGCACACAGGTTCCGTACCAGGCTCAAGATCAATTACGAATTCAACTGGCCGGTGCGGAGGCATTCCTGGGAGCTCTTCTGGAAAGACGTCTTGATATTCGCAAACGACTGGAATTTGAGAGATGGCATCCAATTCACCCTTCTCATTGAGAGAAAACAGACGGATAGTATTATCCCGAGCGGCAAAGACAATAACATCCTCAGACGAATGAGTCAATTGAATCTGCCTGGCAGCACAATCAAGATGTGCCTTGTGCTTAGAAAGCCAATCCATTCCGAGAATAAGATCAATATACGAGTTACCAAGAACAATTGGGGAAGAAAGGAACTTGTAGTCACCCAATGTGATAGTAACCTCAGGGACGCAGGTGTTAGATGTCATCTGCTTGCCCGGTGACACAATTTGCAAGGAACTTTGCAGATACTGATAATCACACTCATACTTTGATGCAAAAGGTTTGGAAATGAAGCAATGCGATGCACCAGTGTCAAAAAGAACTTTAGCTAGAATATCATTAACAGGAAGGTTACCCATGATGACATCTGGTGAGTCCTCTGCCTGAGCTGCATTCACCATATTGACCTTGGCGAACTTGTTGAAACAGGAGGAGGAGGAGGAAGACGCCTCTGGTTGAAACACTTGTTGGCATAGTGACCCTTCTGTTGGCACTTGTTGCACATGACCTCTGAAAGCGGACGGTGGTACGGAGCACTCGATCTTGGAGCTTGAGACGAAGTCTTGTTCTGAAAGCCAGGGTTGGGTGGGTGGGAAGAACCACTGCCACCTTTGCTCTTCTGCTGATACGGCTGACGGGACGGAGGAGGAGGAAGCCAATACTTCTGCTGCTTGGCCACTTGAGTAGAGGAAGAAGGAGTAACATCTCTGACTCGCTTCTTGGAAGCATCACACCTCAACTGAGCAACCTCTTGCTTCAGTGCCATGTTGTAGAA
Source organism: Triticum urartu (assembly GCF_056163025.1). Classification (NCBI taxonomy): domain Eukaryota; kingdom Viridiplantae; phylum Streptophyta; class Magnoliopsida; order Poales; family Poaceae; genus Triticum; species Triticum urartu. Next base: position 304,215,641 of record NC_141876.1, read on the forward strand.
CTCATCGTACCTCAAGGGCTCAAAGAGAACAAGAGCTAGCTGAATATCTTCTCTGAGACCACCCCTGAACTGGTATATCATGCTCTTCTCATCAGGGACGTCCTGCTTGGCAAAGCGGGCGAGCTTCTGGAACAACTTGTTGTAGTCATAAACAGACAAAGAGCCTTGCTTCAGATTGCGAAATTCCTCACACTTGCTATCGACCACGCTCTGCGGAATATGATGAGCTCGGAAATCTCGACGGAAATCATCCCAAGTGATAACACGTCCACCTCTGGAGTCCTTGTACTGCTGGAACCATTCTGCAGCTTGATCTTTGAGTTGGAAGGAAGCGAACTTAACAAAGCCCTCAGGCCTGACGTTACTGCACTCGAAATGCTTACACAGATCCACAAGCCAATCGTCAGCATCGGTTGCCTCAACACAATTGCTGAAAGTCTTTGGCCCGTTAGCAAGGAACTGGTTGAGTGTAGCAAAGTGACTCTGATTGCTGCCTTGATTCCCTTGGTTGCCTTGATTGCACTCTTGGAGAATTTGCATGATCAACTGTGTGTTTGCATTGGTTGCGGCCATCACAGCTTGCCATGCCTCCGGAGGAGGTGGAGGTGGTGGCGGATCAGGATTCGGAGTCGTGCGCGTTGGAGGAGCCATCCTGAAGAGGTTGACCACCATTAGCACAATGATAGACAGTATTGAAGCTGAATCCAACGGAATGAAAATTGCAACATATAGTCTTCACATCCGAACAAAATGAACGAATGCATTCCTCTTGAAATGGTCACATATCCATAAATTGAGAAGCCACGTAGAATTAAGGTAGAGAAATAAATCAACAAGGTACGGATCAAGAACGAATAATCGGTAAGAAATCCCAATCTCAAACCAATATCCGTGGAAGAAGATCTAGAGCTACTAGAATTCCCACCTATGAAACTCCCGAACCTTTCCGGTTATGCAATCAGGTGTTGGGGATACAGGGGAAGCATAATATCTCACCCAAACTAGCAAATCCTACATCCAGTTGTATCCATCCTTCAACACATAACCAAGAAACCTTCGGAAACCATCTACCTCAACCTTCAAAAAGCATCCGTTATACAAGTTATGGCGATACTCCCGAACTCCCGCCCCAGTACTGGGTGGCGTCGAGGTTATCTCACCAACGAACTGCATAAAAGAGATTTTCGATGTCGGCGTACTAGACTCAGGTATTCCAGAACTGCAACGATAAAATTATGATGACAACACCTCAGAGCTCAACTCCCCGGGACACTTCCTCTAAACCCCTGACAGGAGGCACCAAGACAATGTTCTCATCATAAAACCATCGAAACGATTCCAAGATACCCGCGTGATCCTAAATTTTTTTTTTGTGAAATTTGAGAAGAGAAGAGTCAAAACTCTACGTCAGGATGCCTTACCAGAGCGATGAGGAGACTGGGAAGTAAAAAGAATTCCTAAACTCTCCGATATATAATTCCTAAAGACTCAAAACATTTTTCTAGACACAACTCGGCCGCTAAAAACGATCAAGCAATGGGGCTCCTAAGGTCGGGGAAGGCTCTGATACCAACTTGTAACACCCTCGATGCGACTATAGCTCCCACGTGTCGATGCATGACTTAGAGACATAATCGCATTGAAGGCATATGTCGCAAGTTAGGCAATCTTCAAACATCCCATGTAATATGATAATAAAAAGGGACATAACATAGTTGGCTTACACTCGCCACGTCAAACAAGTACATAAATAACATTACATCATCCAAACACTCATGGCCCGTCTACAGCGCCAAAATAAAAGAGAACCCAACATGCAACACGGTCCCAATCACCCCCAACTGGGCACCACTACTGATCATCGGGAAAGGAAACATAGTAACGTTGAGAGTCTTCGTCGAACTCCCACTTGAGCTCATACGCGTCTCCTGGAGCGGAATCATCAGGCCCTGCATCTGGTGTAATAGTAATCTGTGAGCCACAGGGACTCAGCAATCTCGCACCCTCGCGATCAAGACTATTTAAGCTTATAGGTATGGCAAGGTAAAATATAAGTGGAGCTGCAGCAAGCGACTAGCAAGTATGGTGGCTAACTTATTCGCAAAAGAGAGCGAGAAGAGGAGGCAAAGCACGAGCGAGAAACTAGAGAGCAACCTGCGCAAACATTACTCCAACACCGTGTCCACTTCCCGGACTCCGCCGAGAAGAGGCCATCACGGTAACACACTCGGTTGATTCGTTTTAATTAAGTTAAGGTTCAAGTTATCTACAACCGGACATTAACAAATTCCCATCTGCCCATAACCGCGGGCACGGCTTTCGAAAGTTCAAATCCCTGCAGGGGAGTCCCAACTTAGCCCATGACAAGCTCTCACGGTCAACAAAGGAATAGACCTCCTCCCAAGATGTTCCGATCAGACTCGGTATCTTGGTAACTCAAGACACTTCGACAGGTTAAAACAAGACCAGCAACACCGCCCGAATGTGCCGACAAATCCCGATAGGAGCTGCACATATCTCTTTCTCAGGGCACACTCAGATGAGCGCTCCATACAACTAAAACCAAACCTCGAGTTTCCCCGAGGGGGCGCTGCACAGGACTCTAGTTTGGACCAACACTCAGAGGAGCACTGGCCCGGGGGGGTTTAAAATAAGATGACCCGCGGGCTCCGGAAACCCGAGGGAAAAAGAGGCTAGGTGGCAAAGGGTAAGACCAAAGTTGGGCATTGCTGGAAAAGCTTTAATCAAGGTGAAATATCAAGGGGTTCCCATTATAACCCAACCGCGTAAGGAACGCAAAATCCGGGAACATAACACCGATATGATGGAAACTAGGGCGGCAAGAGTGGAACAAAACACTAGGCGAAAGGCCGAGCCTTCCACCCTTTACAAAGTATATAGATGCATTAAGATAACATGGCAATATAATGATATCCCAACAAGTAAATAAAAGATGTTCCAACAAGGAACGGCCTCCAATCTTCACCTGCAACTAGCAACGCTATAAGAGGGGCTGAGCAAAGCGGTAACATAGCCAATCAACGGTTTGCTAGGACAATGGTGGGTTAGAGGTTTGACATGGAAATTTGGGAGGCTTGCAAGCAAGTGGTAGGCATCGTAGCAATGGCATAGCAAAAGAGCGAGCAAACTAGCATAGCAAAGATAGTAGTGATTTCGAGGGTATGATCATCTTGCCTGCATAGTTGTCAGAGTTGACTGGATCCTTGAAAGCAAACTCAATGGGCTCCTTGTTAGCGAACTTGTCTCCTGTCTCTACCCAAACAAGACAAACAAGCAACAAGGATACAATCAACCACGTGCAAGGATCAAGCCATATGATGCAATGATGATATGCTATGCGGGATGCGATGCGGGATGCAAAATGCAAGATATGACAGGGAATGCATGAACCTGGCCTCAACTTGGAAAACCAAGTGTGCCGCTGGAAAGATGAGATGAAATCGCTTGAAAACGATATAAAGAACGCCGGAATCGGAGTTACGGTTTGGAAATGGCAAGCGATTCAAATATGACCCCGGTCTGCGATTTTCAGCAAGTAGGCATCTAAATGCAACGAAATGAACATGCTACAGCACCCAAACATGACAACAAAATACATGGCAGGGATGCACACAAGATTCTTAACAAAAGTCTAGCACTGAGCTACGGCCAAATCATCCATTAACAGGTTCAAACAAGCATGGCAAAAATGCATATGACAAACAGATCTCAGACTTAGTGAAATTAACACTTGTCTGGAATTTCAGATCAGGTAGCCCTCTTTGGAGCAAGAAAACTACATGCTACAGGACCTGATCATGGCAAAATAAAGCATGGAATGGAGCTACTCAAAGATCTTAACAAAAGTCCCTTAGTGACCTTGAGCCAAAAGGGATCAGAAAATACAATTGCAAGCATGTGAACATAGCAAAAACATAATCAGCTTTCAGACTTAGTGAAAAACTGGCACATACTGAAATATAACTCAAGTGGCATGTTTATGAGCTCGGTGCACCCTCTACAGAGCAAGTCATGGCAAGACAAGCATACATCCATAAAGAAGGCACAAAATGCAAGCTAGACATGGCAAGAACAATAGCATAGCATGCACGGATCAACTACAACATCACCAGCAAAATTGCAAACAAGTTGACAATCTGCCCAGATTCACAAAGTAGCAAAAGTAGAGCTCGATTGACTCAAGCTAGGGTGCTCCATAATTGCAAACAAAGACATGGATGGATAGAGCACTACAATATTAACAAAACATCCTTACTGATCATCCTCAAAAGAGGCACGGATCACTAGGAAACAACAAGAACATATGGCATCACGAGATAAACAGCTCCAGGACTTAGTGAAATCACTAAGTCCCTGAAAACAGAATTAGCAAGTGCACCACTTTGCAAGCTTGCACAAGTCACCACACACATCCTAAAAATACATGGGTTGCACCTCGGGATAGATGACAAAACCCTTAACAAAACACATGTAGAACTCATGGGCATAGCATGCACACAATAATCATGGCAAAATTGACAAAATTGCTAAACGGAGTAGCAGATCTGACAATTAACTCAAGTAGCCCTCTTCTAACAGCATTTCGGGCATCAAGATGAACTCAAATGAAAATGATACAATGGAACGAAATGATGTACTCTCTGAGATGAACATTTTGATATGCTATATGCATGAATCGGAGCTATGGATGCAAAGTTACGGAGCTATGAACAGAGGCACATGGACTGGAATTTCTGGGACTTAGAGAAAAAAATCACCCCGAGATCTAGGGTTGCACGGAAACCGAGGCGCAGCCGGATCTCGCCGGAACAGTGCTCGCCGGCTCGGAGCTCGCCGGAGTCGATGAGGGGGACGGCGGAGGGCGGCGGGGTCGGATCCCGGCGAGAGGAGGGCGGGGCGGCGACGGCGGTCGCCGGACTTGGCGGCGGCAGCGGCGGCTGCTGGCCGCAGACGGGCGGTGGCGACGCCCTGCGCGCGGTGGCGGCGGAGAGGCGGTGGCGCGAGGCCGGTCGGCGGCGGCGCGGCCAAGGAGGCGAGGCGGCGCGGGCGAGCTCCACTGGCCCGTGCGCGGGCGCGGGCGGGCCGGCGGTGGAGGCGGCGAAGTGGGGCGGCGGCGCGGGCCAATGGCGGAGCGCCACATGGCAGCGGAGACGGATCCGGACGTGTCCGGCCGGACAGAGAAATGTCCGCCGGCGCGAGAGGTGGCTGGATCTAGGGTTTCGTCCGTGATTCGAATGGGAGGAGATATATATAGGCATAGAGGGAACTAGGAGAGTCCAAATGAGGTGCGGTTTTCGGCCACGCGATCGTGATCGAACGCTCTAGATGATGGAGCAGAATTAGGTGGGTTTTGGGACAAATTGGAGGGGTGTTGGGCTGCAACACACACGAGGCCTTTTCGGTCCCTCGGTTAACCGTTGGAGTATCAAACGAAGTCCAAATGATACGAAACTTGACAGGCGGTTTACCGGTACTAAACCAAGGCCGCTTGGCAAGTCTCGGTCCAATCCGGAAATGTTTAATCCCTACACACGAAAGAAAGCTAGAAATGACCACCGGAGGAGAACGGAGCGCCGGAATGCAAAACGGACAACGGGGAAAATGTTCGAATGCATGAAACGAACACGTATGCAAATGCAATGCACATGATGACATGATATGAGATGCATGACAATGACACCAACACACGGAGACAAAACCTGAACCCGAGGAAATAAATATAACTTACCACCGGAAACGGCAATTGTTGGAGTACAAATAGGGAAAGTTATATTCGGGGTGTTACAGGAGCCCCATTGCTTGATCGTTTTTAGCAGCCGTTATTGAGTCTAGAAAAAAATGTTTTGAGTCATTTAGGAATTATATATCGGAGAGTTTAGGAATTCATTTTACTCCGCAGTCTCTTCATCGCTCTGGTAAGGCATCCTGACGTAGAGTTTTGACTCTTCTCTTCTCAAATTTCACTAAAAAAATTCGGATCACGCGGGTATCTTGGAATCGTTCCGATGGTTTTATGACGAGAACATTGTCTTGTGCCTCCTGCCAGGGGTTTTGTGGAAGTGTCCCGGGGAGTTGAGCTCTGAGGTGTTGTCGTCATAATTTTATCGTTGCAGTTCTGGAATACCTGAGTTTAGTTTCGCCGACATCAAAAATCTCTTTTATGCAGTTCGTTGGTGAGATAACCTCGACACACCCAGTACTGGGGCGGGAGTTCGGGAGTATTGGCATAACTTGTATAACGGATGCTTTTCGAAGGTTGAGGTAGACGATTTCCGAAGGTTTCTTGGTTATGTGTTGAAGGATGGATACAGCTGGATGTAGGATTTGTTAGTTTTGGGTGAGATATTATGCTTCCCCTGTATCCCCAACACCTGATTGCATAACCGGAAAGGTTCGGGAGTTTATAAGTGGGAATTCAAGTAGCTCTTAGGATATCTTTCCGACAGATGTATGATTTGAAATTGGGGTTCGACGTCTAGTGGTCCGCCTATTCACGGTCGGTTTTACAGTGGTCTCGTTGTGTCTTAAAGAGTCCTTGGCTATGCCGACTCGGGGACGCTTCGTATGTCATGTGCACTGCCTTGTACATGATGGTGTTGTACGATCGAGCCTGTGTAGGCCCACCACGAAAACTTCGGACGAAATCTCTATCATATGTTTGTTCTGTCTTATTCTGCAAGCCAATCCTTTGTTTTTGGTTTTGAGTTGTGGTATTCGAGTTGCTTCGAAGTCAAATGTTGATTCCATACCTTTTCCAAGTGGTGTTCTCATACTCCGATGTGAATACTAATCCTTCTTGATAATCGAGATTGTCTTGTCAATCCTTTTCAACCAGTGTGTCTCTCTTCAAGTGGGTCAAATCTTGTCAATTTTCGCAAGATCAATTATCAATCCTTCTCAACGTTGTTTGTTTCATCTGCCCTCAAGTTGCCTTTGTTTTTTTTCCACCCACCCACCACTTTTTCTTTAAGGATTCAGATTTCTTAATCACTATCCATTTTATTGATGGAAGTCCCTCCGTTCTATTTCCTTCATGTTCTTATCCGGTGATTCTCATGAAGATACTAACGGAGCTTCTAGTTCATCATTCTTCGTTTCTTTTATCTTCTCCGGTGGTTTCAAGTCAAGCTTTGTTGATCTTACCCTTTCCTCATTTCAATGCCTTCTCATACCGGTGCACCTCATAATAATTCACTTCTCACTATTCTTTTGTTCCGGCATGCTCAAGCTTTCTCAAAAGGCTCGTCTTGTCATCCAAGATCCGTTCAACCTAGTTCGAGGTTGTTATCTTATTCAAGCCATTTAATTCAACCGGTGCAATATCTCTTTTTCAAGTAATCGCTCAACGGTGTTTCTTTTGAGTGGGCCCTAACCCACAGGTCTTTTCCCAGGATCTTACCTGACTCTTCTTATTTCCCGGGGATATCCTTAAAGTTCTTGTCAAAGTTTGACGTAAGAACGAATTATCATAAGTCTTATGTTTTCTCCAAGATCTGTCGAATTCTTTTCATCGTTGGCTTAACCTTTCCATTCTTCAATCCGGAGTGCCTCAATAATTATTCTTGGTGGTGTACTCGTCGTCATTCTCGGATGTTGAAGACCGAAGAAGAGTTTCTCTTTAATCTTGCTCTTTTCTCTTCAAGATTCATGATTCTAGCTTGTTGCCATCCTCTCGTAATTGTCTTGATCGTCAGAATTCTTTTCACCTATCCGGAGCAATTCAAGATTCTGCTAAGTTTGATTATCCGGAGGCCATCATTTCAGGATTATTCATTCTCAGCTTTCAGCTATCATTCTCCAATTTTACCGGTGTTTCGCTCAAGTGATCTTTAATCGGCTCATGATCTCTTCGTTCTCTTTTATGTAAATTCCCCTCAAGTATCTTCATTTGTTCTCTAATTCTTCCCGGTCTCTTCCTTATCTTTTGTTTGTCCATTTTAATTCTTACGGTGGTTTGCTCAAGATTCTTCTTCCTTCATTTATCATATCAATTTATTCGTTGTTTCAATTCTACCGGTGGGTCGTTCGAGATTTTCTCAAGTTATCGATATCTCTTTTAATCCTGTCCACGAGAATAAGAAATATGTCAAATACGTTGATTGTCATCAATTTAATTGATGAAGGATAAGCATAATGTAATTCATGTTCTTGTTTCATCTAGTTTATTTAATTTCTTTTCCAGAGTGGTTCATCATAACACATTCTCAGTTCGAGTTGCTTATCTTTTTGTTTCCGGAGTTCCATGTTTTCCGCATTATATCATCACGAGGATCCATCTAAATCATTACAAGGTTTCACCTTGTGTTTTCAACTTCTCTTTCTTTTCGTTATCTTTTGTTTACCGGAGTTCTTCTTGAAGGTTCTACATGATGGTTCATAAAGGATTTAATTCCTTCTCGAAGTGTTCATCAAGATTCTTTTCAGATGAGCTCAAGCATTCTTCATCTTGCAATCCGGAGTGCAATTCTTCCTTCCGTATCAATAGAGGTGGTATTATATCATTCTTGATAATTTGAGTTCATGTTTCATGATTCACATGTTGTCAAGAATGAGGTATTTAAACCCATCACTTTATTCATTGGAATTATCCTGGGTTATATTCCACCTAAAGCTTTCCTTTAAGGATTGTCGCTCTTATGGTGTTTATCAATGATCCAAGTTCTTCATTTATCCTCCCGGTGAAATAAGTTTCTCGTCTCCTCGTTCATATCAATCCAATTCTTCTTTCTATGGGTGGCAAGTTGTCACCTCATAATTTGAGATGTACTCCATAAGATCTTATCAAGCGTATTCTTTTCGTTGTTGGTTTTCCAACAACTCCATTCTACCATTTGTTGTAAGCGTGCTCCCTCAAGATCTTGTTTCCCTTTGTTCATTCCATTTCATTCTCTCTTTTCTTCCGGATGCATTGTGATGTTGCTCTCTTCAACCCATCTTGTTTTGTCAGGATCATGTTCTTTTCATGCTTATCCATTTAACCGGAGTGTTGTGCCTTTTTGCTCAAGTTCTTTTCGCCTTATCAAGTCTTGCATCTCTTTTCAACCGGAGCGCTATACGAATTTGTTCTTCTTTGTTCCTCCTTTCTATCGGTGTGTTTTCAATTTTGTTCATCTCCGTTGTATTCTTTTCTCGTATTTGCTTAACCTCTCAAGGTTCTTTGGTTTTCTTTCGTTTTTCAAAGAAGCAACATAGTTTTACCTCTTCTCTTTCTCTTCCGTTTTCCCTCCGGTGCCATTCTAGATCTCGGGACGAGATCCTCTCGTAGTGGTGGAGTGTTGTGACGCCCCGAGACCGATGTGCCAGGTGTCTTCCAGTTATTCGCTGACGTTGTCATGTCATTTGCTTGCGTGTTGCATCTTATCATGTCATCATGTGCATTGCATCATCATGTTTTTCAAAACTTGCATTCGTCCGGGTTCTCCGAGTTCTCTCCGTTGTCCGTTCTGAGCCCAACCACACCTGCACACGCCCGCAACATGTCCGAGATAGTATTTTATAAGTGGCTGGAAAATGTTCTCGGATTGGGATGAGAGTTGGTGTGCGGTCTGATTATGGTGTAGGTAGACCGCCTGCCAAGTTTCATCGCAATCGGAGTTCGTTTGACGCCCCAACGATTAACTATAGCGACATTATAGTGGGTCTAACGTCGGACGTTTTCGGTCTCCGGAAACAGATGCCGGGCCCTCTCTCTCTCTTCTCCCCCTCGCAGTCTCGCCACAGCCCACCTAGTCCATCCTCCTTCCCCTCTTCACTTCCGGAGTTGTCCGATGCGACCGCATGGTCCGAAACCCCCTATCCACAGTGCATCGAACCCCTCACGTGCGTGTCCGAAATTGTCCCGAACCCGACCCGGGCAATCGTCACCGTTGGATCTGGATCATCCCCTAACGTCTACAAAACATCTCCGTTTTGTTAATTGGACTCCCTAGCTATTTTATCCGCGATCGTCCGATTGCGATCGTAGGGTTGAGATAGCCCCTAACCTAATCCGTGAGGTATATATATAGTCCACCCTTAGTCTAATTTCAGACCAAATCCCTAATTTCTAGGGATCCTCCCAACCGCCGCCGCCGCACTCATTACCCACCTCGGGATCCTCTCATTCCCCCTGCACCAGCCATGTCCCTTCGATCCATCTATCCACCCAACCGGCCGCTTCTTCCTCCATCCACCCAAGCCCATCGATCCTCTACCTCCTCGATCTCCTCGTCGACCAGGGAGACGAGCTCCTCCCGAGCGCCTCCGCCTTACCTGGTCGCCCGCCAGCATGATCAAGGACGCCCGAGGCCGTGCCTCCTCTCCCTCCTCGGCTCGATCCCGAATGGATCATGAGCACCGAGCGCTCAAACCAGCTAGCAGATGAGTCGCCGCCCGTCTCCATTTCTCCCCCTGTTTTCCTCTCTTTCCTCCTCTAACCTCTCCCCCTTGTTTGATTTCTTCTCTGCCAGGAAACGAAAGGGGCTCGCCCCTGATGCCATGGCCGCCGGCGACCGAAGCCGCCGTGTGTCCTCTCCTTCCCGTCCCTGCCGTCCCCGTCGCCTGACCGCGCTCCCGCACATGGCGCCCACGACGCCCTCCTCCGGCTCGACCCCGCTCACCGAGCTCCCTGCCGCACCGGAGTTCTGCCACTTCCTTTCCCTACAACGCCTCCAGGCCTCGTCGCCGGAGTCCCGTGCGTTGTCGTGCCGGTTGACTGGGTCCACTGCTGCGCCTTCCTTTCGAGGGAGATGAGCGACGCGACCTGGAGCCTGCATCCCTCCCTCGCGTTGACTGCGGCCTCGATCCGAGCCAGCATGGACGAGCGCCAGAACCCAGCTTCCCCTGCCTCGCCCACGGGCTTCTTCGTTCGATCCAACCACCCCTGCCCGTTGACCTCCACGCCCGTGTGGACCAAGTCCAACCGCAGAACGCTGCGACCCAGCGCACCAAGCCGCAGCCAGCCCATCCAGCCGCTACATCTACTAGGCCGAGCACATGGGTGACCTTCCCTAGCTCCTCCAGATTTGGCCCGTTTCTTTTTTTTTCTTCCTTAGCTGCGATTTTATCAATTTCCAGGGATTTGCACTTTTGCAGATAGGCCCCTAAACTTCATGCATATAATAACTTAATAACCGTGCATCGGATTAAAACAATATATATATATGAAACTTGCTTAGAATTTTGTCTAGTATTATAATATGTCATTTTCACCCATGTTTAATATGTTTAAAATGTTGTTTGTTTTAATTTGCTTAAATAACTTGCTAAAACGGTTTAATTCATAGCTATTTAACCGTAGCTCCAAATTAAATAAATTATATATGTAAATGGGGTAGAAAAATGCCTAGTTTAACATGGTGTACTTGTTTTGCATGTTTAACAACCCTAAAATTATGTTTAGGGCAGAACAGTACCAAATCTATAATATGCATATGGGGATTTACCAGAATTGTTGTTCGTTGCTTCCGGCCTCATTTAAACTTGACTAGATAGGTAGTTTTATTTTGATTCCCCTCTTGCCATGTTTAACAACATTTAATATTGTTGGGTACATAAACGAGAGAGAACTAAATAAGTCATGTGGTGTTTTCTTCAATATGCAACTCCGTTGCATATTGTGCTCCACATAATTTGTAGAATTGTTTGTGCATTTTGCCATGCCATGCTTCATTAAACCGGGCATGCATCATACTTGGTTGTGCACCATGCCATGCTTATGTGGTGGTTGTTTACTATGTTGTGTGCTGCTTTCCGGTGTTGCTTCTTCGGGTTGGTTCCGAGAACGTCGTGTTTGTGAGGACCCGTTCGTCTACGTCCGTTTGTCTTCTTCATGGACTCGTTCTTCTTCCTTGCGGGATTTCAGGCAAGATGACCATACCCTCGAAATCACTTCTATCTTTGCTTGCTAGTTGCTCGCTCTTTTGCTATGCCTATGCTGCGATACCTACCACTTGCTTATCATGCCTCCCATATTGTTAAACCAAGCCTCTAACCCACCTTGTCCTAGCAAACCGTTGATTGGCTATGTTACCGCTTTGCTCAGCCCCTATTATAGCGTTGTTAGTTGCAGGTGAAGGTTGCAGTTTATTCCTCGTTGGAACATGGAGATGTTGTTCCTTGTTGGAACATGTTTACTTGTTGGGATATCACAATATATCTTATTTAATTAATGCGTCTATATACTTGGTAAAGGGTGGAAGGCTCGGCCTTATGCCTGGTGTTTTGTTCCACTCTTGCCGCCCTAGTTTCCGTCATATCGGTGTTATGTTCCCGGATTTTGCGTTCCTCACGCGGTTGGGTTATAATGGGAACCCCTTGATAGTTTGCTTTGAATAAAACTCCTCCAGCAAGGCCCAACCTTGGTTTTACCATTCGCCACCTAGCCTTTTTTCCCTTGGGAGTCGCGCATCCCGAGGGTCATCTTATTTTAACCCCCCCCCCCCGGGCCAGTGCTTGTCTAAGTGTTGGTCCGAACTGAGTAGACTACGGGGCCACCTCGGGGAAACTTGAGGGCTGGTTTTACTCGTAGGATGTCTCATCCGGTGTTGCCCTAAGAACGAGATATGTGCAGCTCCCATCAGGATGTCGGCACATCGGGCGGCTTTGCTGGACTTGTTTTACCATTGTCGAGGATGTCTTGAAGAACCGGGATACCGAGTCTGATCGGAATGTCTCGGGAGGAGGTCTATTCCTTCGTTGACCGTGAGAGCTTGTCATGGGCTAAGTTGGGACACCCCTGCAGGGATTTGAACTTTCGAAACTCGTGCCCGTGGTTATGGGCAGATGGGAATTTGTTAACGTCCGGTTGTAGAAAACCTGAAGTTGACCCTAATTAAAATACATCAACCGCGTGTGTAACCGTGATGGTCTCTTTCCGGCGGAGTCCGGGAAGTGAACACGGTGTTGGAGTTATGCTTGACGTAGGTTGTTTTAGGATCACTTCTTGATCATACTTTTATCGACCATGCTTTGCTTTCTCTTCTCGCTCTCATTTGCGTATGTTAGCCACCATATATGCTAGTCGCTTGCTGCAGCTCCACCTCATACCTTTACCTTACCCATAAGCTTATATAGTCTTGATCGCGAGGGTGCGAGATTGCTGAGTCCCCGTGACTCACAGATACTTCCAAAACCAGCTTGCAGGTGCCGATGAGTCCGTGCAGATGACGCAACCAAGCTCAGGAGGAGCTCGATGAAGATCTTGTCCTTTGTGTTGCTTCGTTCTAGTTGATCAGTAGTGGAGCCCAGTTGGGGTCGATCGGGGACCTTTGTCGCATTTGGGGTTCTTCTTTTATTTTGGTTCCGTAGTCGGACCTTGATTGTATTTGGATGATGTAATGCTTTACTCATGTATTGTGTGAAGTGGCGATTGTAAGCCAACTATGTATCTCTTTCCCTTATGTATTACATGGGTTGTGTAAAGATTACCTCACTTGCGACATTGCTTTCAATGTGGTTATGCCTCTAAGTCGTGCTTCGACACGTGGGAGATATAGCCGCATCGAGGGTGTTACAACAAGCTTCTCCACCTCGGCATCTTTGCCACGAAGTGTGGCGGCGAGCTTCTCCTCGTGTGCGGCAAGATCCTCCTCCTGGGAGTTCAGCGCGGCCTCGCGCTGGGTCCGAACGGCCTCGGCGGCCTCGGCCGAGTTCTTCACCACCTCCAGAGCTTTCTCGACGTCGGCAAGCTTCATGGTAAACTCCATGTCGCGCCTGGCCTGCTCGTCCTGGGCCGCCTTGAGCTTCTCGTGGGCCTCGCGGAACCAATCTCGCGCTTCGGCGACGTGCTCCTGGAGGTTCGCCTCCGCCTTCTCCACCACCGCCATCCTAGACTCAACCTTGTCCAGGCGGGCGTGGTGGAGCGCTTGGAGCTTCCAGAAGCTGGCGCCCATGGCATGGAGGAGCCGCCCTTCCCGCGAACCGCCGCTGCCAACGATTGGCTCGTCAACGACTTCGAGCCCGGCGGCGGCAAGCACCTCATCGTCGAACACCTCTCCTTCAACAGGCGTCCTGGTGCTCGACGCGCCCGGAAGGTGGACGAACAAGTCGTCGCTCACCCTCAGGTACTTGCCGGAGCCGGAAGCAGCAGAGGAGGAAGGCCGGTCACCAGCCTCCTCCTCCTCCGTCTCCCCGGCAAGCCCCTTGCCGCCCTCTTCAATGGCAGCCTTGTCGGCCTCCCCGGAAGGCTCCTCGGCGGCCTCCTCAGTGGCGACCTTCTCGGCGGCCTTGGCGACACCCTCGGCGACGGCGTCCACGTCCTCTGGGTCCACTAAGGAGGAATCTGGGCGCCGAAGACAGGGGTGAGGCAAAGCCAAGACCAAGAACCGAAAAGAAGAAGAAGCAGGGACAAAACGGCGAACGACCTACCGGTGCCGACACCCGGCTGGGAAACGGAAGTCCCCTCTCCGCCAACATTTGGCGTCAAGGCAAATCCACCGGCGCCCAAGTTCTCTTCCTCCTCCTCCATGTGTGTGGGCTCGGTGATTGGCGCCCTTGTCGGGAACGTCCCTCGGGGCGGCGTGGTCGATGGGGGCAGCGTGTTGGGAGTAGCCCCCTGTGGCTCCTCCTCCTGCTGCTCCCCTCCTGCACACCTAGCAAGGTCAGCACCAAAGTGTCGCGCCCCTGACTCGTGTCGAAGAGAGAAGAATGACGAACTTACGCTGGGGGCTTTGCCGGGGGCTGCTGTCCGGGCTGCTTAATACCACCAAGGGCGCCCTCGAAGTACCAGCCGGGGCTGGCCACCCGCCGAGGCCTTGGCCCTTTTTGCTCTCTGGGCCAGCGTCTCCGCATCCCTGCAAATATGAAGACAAGTCAAGATCAGTAACGCAGGTTGGGGAGGCAGAGATAATGGGGAGGAACCGGATGCTTACTCATCATCCTCCTCCTCCTTTGTTGTCTTCCTCTTCCTCCTCGGACTGAGGGATCCATAATCAAAGGTGATCCCCGCGCCGATGTTCGCCAGAGGAGGGGAGGGAGGCGGCGTCTGGGCACGCTTGGATGAAGAAGGAGCGGTCGTCTTCTTCTTCACTGCAACCTTCACCGGCTCCTTCGCCGCCGCGGCCCTCGTGTGGGGCTGGGACCCCTCCGAGATCAGCTGCAGCTGCGCAGCCCTGCGGGGCCGGACCGGCTCGCCGGAACTGGCCCGCCGCAAGACTCGCCCCCTCCCCGTAGGTGGCGTCGGGTCTGCGGTCTCGGCCTCCTCCGACGACGACTCGCCGGTCACATCCTCAACCAGAGGAGCCTCGGTGCCGGCGCTGCTGGCTCCCCGGTGGCCGTCGCCCACCGGGCGAGCTCCTCCTCCGCAGCCGTCGTGGCCTTGTCCTCCACACCGCCGGTGCTACCGGCCTCCCTGGCAAGCTGTGCCTCCCTCACCCTGGTGGCGATGTAGTCCAGCTCTGCCTGGGTGGTGTCCATGACAAGCAGTTGCTCGGCGTCGGCATCGACGTACCCCTCGTGCAGGGTGTCAAAGAACTGCTGCACTTCGACGTCCTCCGGCTCCTTCCAGCTCGGGTCGAGGCCATGCGCGTTGCAGTCCGGCATCATGGCAATGATCTCGGACCGACGCAAATTGTTGCACAACGGGACCACCCCCGTTGGCAGCTTGAACAACGGCCCCTTGAGGACCTTGCCGACCTTTGCGGCGGTCCGCTCAACCTCGCCGTCGCGACCCACGTCAAGCTGGAAGAGCCGCTGGCAGAAATGGGCGTGCGCCATCACCGTAAAGTTGTGGTCGAGGCCGGGGCGGAGTCGCATGATGTCAGCGGGGTTCGTGAAGAGCCAGGCTGGCCTCCCCTTGTCATGCAACGGAGCAATCCTGCGGCAGATGAAATCCTCCCCGATCATTTCAAGGGTGAGACCGGCCTGGGTAAGCCGGAGAATCCTGGTGGTGGCAACCGTGAGCTTCCCGTCGGCAGCATCAACGTCGTTCCAATCGCTGTCGCGAACCAGCGGCACCCGGCGAACTTTGCAGAACGCCGGCGGGTCCTTCTCTTCAATCCAGCACCACCGGCCCCGCCATTCCTCCCACCTCTCCTTCATGGCGCCGTCCGGGTACGCCCCCTTGGATCTTGGGATCCAAGTGATGCAACCAGAGACGGCACCCCCCGGCTGGATCCGAGGGAAGAAATAGTGGCGGAAGAGCGTCGTGCTGGGGTGTACTCCGGCAAAGCCTTCGCAAAGGTGCGCAAAAAGGGCCATGCACGCCACCGCATTCGGAGTAAAACCCAAGAGATGGAAGCCGAAGGTGTGCATGATGTCGCTGAAGAAATCGGAGAAGGGAGGGCAGAGCCTGCAAGAAAGGTAATCAACGAAGAAGGGGTACCGATTTGGGGCAGGGTCGGCGCAGGCGGTGGGGATGACGCGCGTGGACGGGTGCCCGGACCCCCCCCCCCCCCCCGTCTTCACTCCCCACAAGGGCCTGAAGAAGTCCTGAAGCTCCGATGCGTCGACCGTCGAGGGGAAGAAGAAGGTGGACTGCGTCTGTTGCCCCGACAGCGCACTCTCCGGCGGCTCCATAGCCCCAGCATCCTTGGCCACCCCCTTGCCCCTGGTGGATTTTGGCGCCATGGTGGCTGAAGGAGGAGGGAGGAGCGGAGGGCGACAGAAGCACAACGGCGGCGAGCGGAGGCGAAGCTTGGGGAAGAAGAGGGAGACAGCCGGAGGTTTCCGAGATTGGGGTCGCGCGAAGGGTAAAAGGAACAGTGCGCCCGCGGTTATCCTTTTTTATGGGGAAGCCACGGGTCGCGCCGCCCATTTACTGCAATGTGACACATGCATGTGGAAACCGCCCCACGCATGCCACCCACGTCACGCACGCCCCTCCACCCCGCGCCGCGCGCGCGGGTCGTGGGAAGCATAGCGCGTGAAAAATCTTACCACGGTAAAAATCGCCCCGCCTGCCCACGCACCATCTTGGGCCTGACCCAACAACGTGTCGCGCTTATGAGTGGCCCAGGCCCAGGGGCTCCTGTCGGTGTATAAAACTAGGGGCACATTTTTGTACCCCTTTACCTGTGCATGGGCAGTCAGAGCCGCGCCCGTGACCACACCAAGCAGAGCAAGGGAGGTAAGCCAAGGTAAGACCGAAGCCCAAGACGAAGCAAAGCAACGACAAGGACCAAGGCCACAAAGATCAGATGGGCAAAGCAGGTTTCCCTGGTAGGGACCCTTGCCGGGGCAGCTCGCCCACGACAGCCGAGTGAGCCACCCTCGAGCCCACCAACACTCGACAAATGCATTGGACAGGGTTCGGGAGGCACCTCTGTGGTGGCATGCAGATCTTCGTGAAGACAAAGAATAGTCAAGATCAAATGAGGATATGAAGGCAGCCATCCTCACCGAAGAAACCCACAAGACCCCCGACAAGATCCTTGCCGGGGACACCTACGCGCCACGGCAAGACCCTTGCCGGGCCACCCAGCAAGGCCCTCGCCAAGCGCATCAGTAGGGCTACCGTCAGGCCCGCACCAGCCAAGTCTCCGCCGCTGTTCGCATGCAGCTGCCGACCCTAGGCAGGCACCTGCATGGCGACATGCAGCCCTTCGTGGAGGCTCCACCACCGCGCCACCTCAACTTCCTGCCTACCTACATGGCACCGCATGCATCGCTGGCCAGGGCGCGTGTCAAAGCTTGGAGGAGCGGCGACGGACGGGACGGGGCTCGCCCCCGTCCCTGATAAAGTGGAGGGACACCTAAGCCTCGCATGTAATGTGCTTCGTCCTGTAATACCAGGATAACCTCGCAACACTGTTGCCTTTTCACCTCTTGTGTGCCACTGTGGCAACCCCATTATCTTTTAAAGGAGGCCCAAGGCGACGAGGAGAGGGATTTGGCTTTTTGGAGCTCGTTGCACCCCGTAGCTAGTTCAAGAACTCAGAATACATCCACCAAAGCAGGACTAGGGTTTTACGCATCCTCGCGGCCTAAACCTGGGTAAACGAACCGCGTGCTCTCTGTTAGACCCGCTCTTCTCTCAACCCCGCGCCCCACAACCGTAGTAGGGATTCTTGTGATCCCATAGGTGTCGTTTCCCACCGACACACCTCATGGCCCTAATAGTGGATAGAAGAAGAGAAGGCGACCCCAGCCCAGGATCAAGAGAAACACCCACACCGGGAAGGATATGTAAAAGAGGATCATCCGACATAAAAGGCAGAACGAGTCGAATCGGGGAAGAAGGAGGGGAAGGATCGAACACCATGCCTAGAGGGGGGATCCTTGGCAACCGCATGGCGCTCTGCCCGCAATGCCACCGGCTCGCCCGAGTCCCGAACACGCCGACCCTTGCGGGCCGTGGAAGCAGGAGAGCGGATCTGGGGAGAACGCGCCGCAGGAGAAGCCGAAGTAGGACTAGATCTCGAAGCCGACCCTAGGTCCTTATCCAGACGCCGACAGATGCCCGTCATCGACTGCTTGAAGCCCGAGGAGGCCCTGCTCTTAGCCTAGTATTTCCTCACCGTAGATTTCTTCTTTTGCTTAGATGAGGGCGGCTCCGATGGCCGGAGAGGAGAAGGAGGCAGGTCCTCAATTCTAGAGAAGGTGGGGGATAGCGGACGGACTGGAAGATTGGAGCAAACCCCCGAGATGGGAGTCCCCGTGGCCGTAGCAGCATTTTCCTTTTGAACAAACTCATGCAAGTCCCTGGCTCCTTGACTAGGCACCTCCATCGCCTCCTTTTGGGCCTTACCCACCAGGGCATTGGACTTGAATTGCTCACGCTCAGCATCATCCAGACCATCCCATTCAGAGTGAGTGAAGCTAGGGTCAGAGCCCCCACTAGGATTCTGCCCGCCAACTGGGCCATCACCATTCTTGTCATGCTTATCAAGATTCTCAGAACTAGGAGGAGGAGGGAGTGGGGGAGCCTGAAACGCCTTGGCACCCTCCACTCGAATCCGCAGCCGCACCCCGTCAGAAGATGGGAAGACATCAATAGCACCTCAGACACATGTTGGGGAACGTAGTAATTTCAAAAATTCTCCTCCGCACACGCAAGATCATGGTGATGCATAGCAACGAGAGGGGAGAGTGTGATCTATGTACCCTTGTAGACCGACAGCGGAAGCGTTAGCACAACGCGGTTGATGTAGTCGTACGTCTTCACGGCCCGACCGATCAAGCACCGAAACTACGGCACCTCCGAGTTCTAGCACACGTTCATCTCGATGACGATCCCCGGACTCCGATCCAGCAAAGTGTTAGGGAAGAGTTCAGTCAGCACGACGGCGTGGTGACGATCTTGATGTACTACCGTCGCAGGGCTTCGCCTAAGCACCGCTACAATATTATCGAGGATTATGGTGGAAGGAGGCACCGCACACGGCTAAGAATATGATCACGTGGATCAACTTGTGTGTCTAGGGGTGCCCCTGCCCCCGTATATAAAGGAGCAGGGGGAGGTGCGGCCGGCCAGGAGGAGGGCGCGCCAGGAGGAGTCCTACTCCCACCGGGAGTAGGATTCCCCCCCTTTCCTAGTTGGAATAGGATTTGGGAGGGGGAAAGAGGAGAGAGAGAAGGAAGGGGGGGTGCCGCCCCCCCTCTCCTTGTCCTATTCGGACTAGGGGGGAGGGGCGCACGGCCCAGCCCTGGCCACCTCTCCTCTCTTCCACTAAAGCCCACTAAGGCCCATATACCTCCCGGGGGGTTCCGGTAACCTCCCGGTACTCCGGTAAAATCCCGATTTCACCCGGGACACTTCCGATATCCAAATATAGGCTTCCAATATATCAATCTTTATGTCTCGACCATTTCGAGACTCCTCGTCATGTCCGTGATCACATCTGGGACTCCAAACAAACTTCGGTACATCAAAATGCATAAACTCATGATATAACTATCATCAAAACCTTAAGCGTGCGGACCCTACGGGTTCGAGAACAATGTAGACATGACCGAGACACGTCTCCGGTCAATAACCAAGAGCGGAACCTGGATGCTCATATTGGCTCCCACATATTCTACGAAGATCTTTATCGGTCAGACCGCATAACAACATACGTTGTTCCCTTTGTCATCGGTATGTTACTTGCTCGAGATTCGATCGTCGGTATCTCAATACCTAGTTCAATCTCATTACCGGCAACTCTCTTTACTCGTTTCGTAATACATCATCTTGCAACTAACTCATTAGTTGTAATGCTTGCAAGTCTTATGTGATGTGCATTACCGAGAGGGCCCAGAGATACCTCTCCGACAATCGGAGTGACAAATCCTAATCTCGAAATACGCCAACCCAACATGTACCTTTGGAGACACCTGTAGAGCTCCTTTATAATCACCCAGTTACGTTGTGACGTTTGGTAGCACACAAAGTGTTCCTCCGGCAAAAAGGAGTTGCATAATCTCATAGTCATAGGAACATGTATAAGTCATGAAGAAAGCAATAGCAACATACTAAACGATCGGGTGCTAAGCTAATGGAATGGGTCATGTCAATCACATCATTCTCCTAATGATGTGATCCCATTAATCAAATGACAACACATGTCTATGGTTAGGAAACATAACCATCTTCGATTAACGAGCTAGTCAAGTAGAGGCATACTAGTGACGTTTGGTTTGTCTATGTATTCACACAAGTATTATATTTCCGGATAATACAATTCTAGCATGAATAATAAACATTTATCATGATATAAGGAAATAAAATAATAACATTATTATTGCCTCTAGGGCATATTTCCTTCAGTCTCCCACTTGCACTAGAGTCAATAATCTAGATTACACAGTAATGATTCTAACACCCATGGAGCTTTGGTGCTGATCATGTTTTGCTCGTGGAAGAGGCTTAGTCAACAGGTCTGCTATATTCAGATCCGTATGTATCTTGCAAATCTCTATGTCTCCCACCTGGACTAGATCCCGGATGGAATTGAAGCGTCTCTTGATGTGCTTGGTTCTCTTGTGAAATCTGGATTCCTTTGCCAAGGCAATTGCACCAGTATTGTCACAAAAGATTTTCATTGGACCCGATGCACTAGGTATGACACCTAGATCGGATATGAACTCCTTCATCCAGACTCCTTCGTTTGCTGCTTCCGAAGCAGCTATGTACTCCGTTTCACATGTAGATCCCGCCACAACGCTTTGTTTAGAACTGCACCAACTGACAGCTCCACCGTTTAATGTAAACACGTATCCGGTTTGCGATTTAGAATCGTCCGGATTAGTGTCAAAGCTTGCATCAACGTAACCATTTACGATAAGCTCTTTGTCACCTCCATATATGAGAGACATATCCTTAGTCCTTTTCAGGTATTTCAGGATGTTCTTGACCGCTGTCCAGTGATCCACTCCTGGATTACTTTGGTACCTCCCTGCTAGACTTATAGCAAGACACACATCAGGTCTGGTACACAGCATTGCATACATGATAGAGCCTATGGCTGAAGCATAGGGAACATCTTTCATTTTCTCTCTATCTTCTGCATTGGTCGGGGATTGAGTCTTACTCAATTTCACACCTTGTAACACAGGAAAGAATCCTTTCTTTGCTTGATCCATTTTGAACTTCTTCAAAACTTTGTCAAGGTATGTGCTTTGTGAAAGTCCAATTAAGCGTCTTGATCTATCTCTATAGATCTTAATGCCCAATATGTAAGCAGCTTCACCGAGGTCTTTCATTGAAAAACTCTTATTCAAGTATCCTTTTATGCTATCCAGAAATTCTATATCATTTCCGATTAGCAATATGTCATCTACATATAATATCAGAAATGCTACAGAGCTCCCACTCACTTTCTTGTAAATACAGGCTTCTCCAAAAGTCTGTACAAAACCAAATGCTTTGATCACATTATCAAAGCGTTTATTCCAACTATGAGAGGCTTGCACCAGTCCATAAATGGATCGCTGGAGCTTGCACACTTTGTTAGCTCCCTTTGGATCGACAAAACCTTCCGGCTGCATCATATACAACTCTTCTTGCAGAAATCCATTCAGGAATGCAATTTTGACATCCATTTGCCAAATTTCATAATCATAAAATGCGGCAATTGCTAACATGATTCGGACAGACTTAAGCATCGCTACGGGTGAGAAGGTCTCATCGTAGTCAATCCCTTGAACTTGCCGAAAACCTTTTGCGACAAGTCGAGCTTTGTAGACAGTAATATTACCGTCAGCGTCAGTCTTCTTCTTGAAGATCCATTTATTCTCAATTGCTTGCCGATCATTGGGCAAGTCAACCAAAGTCCATACTTTGTTCTCATACATGGATCCCATCTCAGATTTCATGGCTTCAAGCCATTTTGCGGAATCTGAGCTCACCATCGCTTCTTCATAGTTCGTAGGTTCATCATGATCTAGTAGCATGACTTCCAGAACAGGATTACCATACCACTCTGGCGCAGATCTTACTCTGGTTGATCTACGAGGTTCAGTAGTATCTTGTTCTGAAGTTTCATGATCATTATCATTAGCTTCCTCAATAATTGGTGTAGGTGTCACAGAAACTGGTTTCTGTGATGTACTACTTTCCAATAAGGGAGCAGGTACATTTACCTCGTCAAGTTCTACTTTCCTCCCACTCACTTCTTTCGAGAGAAACTCCTTCTCTAGAAAGTTTCCGAATTTAGCAACAAAAGTCTTGCCTTCGGATCTGTGATAGAAGGTGTATCCAATAGTTTCCTTTGGATATCCTATGAAGACACATTTCTCCGATTTGGGTTCGAGCTTATCAGGTTGAAGTTTTTTTCACATAAGCATCGCAGCCCCAAACTTTCAGAAACGACAACTTTGGTTTCTTGCCAAACCACAGTTCATATGGCGTCGTCTCAACGGATTTTGATGGTGCCCTATTTAACGTGAATGCGGCCGTCTCTAGAGCATATCCCCAAAACGATAGCGGTAAATCAGTAAGAGACATCATAGATCGCACCATATCTAGTAAAGTACGATTACGACGTTCGGACACACCATTACGCTGTGGTGTTCCGGGTGGCGTGAGTTGCGAAACTATTCCACATTGTTTTAAATGTACACCAAACTCGTAACTCAAATATTCTCCTCCACGATCAGATCGTAGGAATTTTATTTTCTTGTTACGATGATTTTCAACTTCACTCTGAAATTCTTTGAACTTTTCAAATGTTTCAGACTTATGTTTCATTAAGTAGATATACCCATATCTGCTTAAGTCATCTGTGAAGGTGAGAAAATAACGATATCCGCCACGAGCCTCAACATTCATCGGACCACATACATCTGGATGTATGATTTCCAATAAATCTGTTGCTCTCTCCATAGTACCGGAGAACGGTGTTTTGTCATCTTACCCATAAGGCACGGTTCGCAAGTACCAAGTGATTCATAATCAAGTGGTTTCAAAAGCCCATCAGTATGGAGTTTCTTCATGCGCTTTATACCAATATGACCCAAACGGCAGTGCCACAAATAAGTTGCACTATCATTATCAACTCTGCGTCTTTTGGTTTCAACACTATGAATATGTGTGTCACTACTATCGAGATTTAATAAGAATAGACCACTCTTTAAGGGTGCATGACCATAAAAGATATTACTCATGTAAATAGAACAACCATTATTCTCTGATTTAAATGAATAACCATCTCGCATCAAACAAGATCCAGATATAATGTTCATGCTTAACGCTGGCACCAAATAACAATTATTTAGGTCTAATACTAATCCCGAAGGTAGATGTAGAGGTAGCGTGCCGACCGCGATCACATCGACTTTGGAACCATTTCCCACGCGCATCGTCACCTCGTCCTTAGCCAATCTTCGCTTAATCCGTAGTCCCTGTTTCGAGTTGCAAATATTAGCAACAGAACCAGTATCAAATACCCAGGTGCTACTGCGAGCATTAGTAAGGTACACATCAATAACATGTATATCACATATACCTTTGTTCATCTTGCCATCCTTCTTATCCGCCAAATACTTGGGGCAGTTCCGCTTCCAGTGACCAGTCTGCTTGCAGTAGAAGCACTCAGTTTCAGGATTAGGTCCAGGTTTGGGTTTCTTCTCTAGAGTAGCAACTTGCTTGCTGTTCTTTTTGAAGTTCTCCTTCTTCTTCCCTTTGCCCTTTTTCTTGAAACTAGTGGTCTTGTTGACCATCAACACTTGATGCTCCTTCTTGATTTCTACCTCCGCAGCTTTCAGCATTGCGAAGAGCTCGGGAATAGTCTTATTCATCCCTTGCATATTATAGTTCATCACGAAGCTCTTGTAGCTTGGTGCCAGTGATTGGAGAATTCTGTCAATGACGCAATCATCTGGAAGATTAACTCCCAATTGAATCAAGTGATTATTATACCCAGACATTTTGAGTATATGCTCACTGACAGAATTGTTCTCCTCCATCTTGTAGCTATAGAACTTATTGGAGACTTCATATCTCTCAATCCGGGCATTTGCTTGAAATATTAACTTCAACTCCTGGAACATCTCATATGCTCCATGGCGTTCAAAACGTCGTTGAAGTCCCGATTCTAAGCCGTAAAGCATGGCACACTGAACTATCGAGTAGTCATCAGCTTTGCTCTGCCAGACGTTCATAACATCTGGTGTTGCTCCAGCAGCAGGCCTGGCACCCAGCGGTGCTTCCAGGACGTAATTCTTCTGTGCAGCAATGAGGATAATCCTCAAGTTACAGACCCAGTCCATGTAATTGCTACCATCATCTTTCAACTTTGCTTTCTCAAGGAACGCATTAAAATTCAACGGAACAACAGCACGGGCCATCTATCTACAATCAAGCATAAACAAGCAAGATACTATCAGGTACTAAGTTTCATGATAAATTTAGGTTCAATTAATCATATTACTTAAAGAACTCCCACTTAGATAGACATCCCTCTAATCCTCTAAGTGATTATGTGATCCAAATCAACTAAACCATGTCCGATCATCACGTGAGATGGAGTAGTTTCATTGGTGAACATCACTATGTTGATCATATCTACTATATGATTCACGCTCGACCTTTCGGTCTCCGTGTTCCGAGGCCATATCTGTATATGCTTGGCTCATCAAGTATAACCCGAGTATTCCGCGTGTGCAACTGTTTTGCACCCGTTGTATTTGAACGTAGAGCCTATCACACCCGATCATCACGTGGTGTCTCAGCACGAAGAACTTTCGCAACGGTGCATACTCAGGGAGAACACTTCTTGATAATTAGTGAGAGATCATCTTATAATGCTACCGTCAATCAAAGCAAGATAAGATGCATAAAAGATAAACATCACATGCAATCAATATAAGTGATATTATATGGCCATCATCATCTTGTGCTTGTGATCTCCATCTTCGAAGCACCGTCGTGATCACCATCATCACCGGCGCGACACCTTGATCTCCATCGTAGCATCGTTGTCGTCTCGCCAATCTTATGCTTCCATGACTATCGCTACCGCTTAGTGATAAAGTAAAGCATTACAGCGTGATTGCATTGCATACAATAAAGCGACAACCATATGGCTCCTGCCAGTTGCCGATAACTCGGTTACAAAACATGATCATCTCATACAATAAAATTTAGCATCATGTCTTGACCATATCACATCACAACATGCCCTGCAAAAACAAGTTAGACGTCCTCTACTTTGTTGTTGCAAGTTTTACGTGGCTGCTACGGGCTTAAGCAAGAACCAATCTTACCTACGCATCAAAACCACAACGATAGTTTGTCAAGTTGGTGTTGTTTTAACCTTCGCAAGGACCGGGCGTAGCCACACTCGGTTCAACTAAAGTTGGAGAAACTGTCACCCGCTAGCCACCTTTGTGCAAAGCACGTCGGGAGAACCGGTCTCGCGTAAGCGTACGCGTAATGTCGGTCCGGGCCGCTTTGTCCAACAATATCGCCGAATCAAAGTATGACATGTTGGTAAGCAGTATGACTTATATCGCCCACAACTCACTTGTGTTCTACTCGTGCATATAACATCAACACATAAAACCTAGGCTCGGATGCCACTGTTGGGGAACGTAGTAATTTCAAAAATTCTCCTATGCACACGCAAGATCATGGTGATGCATAGCAACGAGAGGAGAGAGTGTGATCTACATACCCTTGTAGACCGACAGCGGAAGCGTTAGCACAACGCGGTTGATGTAGTCGTACGTCTTCACGGCCCGACCGATCAAGCACCGAAACTACGGCACCTCCGAGTTCTAGCACACGTTCAGCTCGATGACGAACCCCGGACTCCGATCCAGCAAAGTGTCGGGGAAGAGTTCCGTCAGCACGACGGCGTGGTGACGATCTTGATGTACTACCGTCGCAGGGCTTCGCCTAAGCACCGCTACAATATTATCGAGGATTATGGTGGAAGGGGGCACCGCACACGGCTAAGAATATGATCATGTGGATCAACTTGTGTGTCTAGGGGTGCCCCCTGCCCCCGTATATAAAGGAGCAGGGGGAGGTGCGGCCGTCCAGGAGGAGGGCGCGCCAGGAGGAGTCCTACTCCCACCGGGAGTAGGATTCCCCCCCCCTTTCCTAGTTGGAATAGGATTCGGGAGGGGGAAAGAGGAGAGAGAGAAGGAAGGGGGGGCGCCGCCCCCCTCTCCTTGTCCTATTCGGACTAGGGGGGAGGGGCGCGCGGCCCAGCCCTGGCCACCTCTCCTCTCTTCCACTAAAGCCCACTAAGGCCCATATACCTCCCGGGGGGTTCCGGTAACCTCCCGGTACTCCGGTAAAATCCCGATTTCACCCAGAACACTTCCGATATCCAAATATAGGATTCCAATATATCAATCTTTATGTCTCGACCATTTCGAGACTCCTCGTCATGTCCGTGATCACATCCGGGACTCCGAACAAACTTCGGTACATCAAAATGCATAAACTCATAATATAACTATCATCAAAACCTTAAGCGTGCGGACCCTACGGGTTCGAGAACAATGTAGACATGACCGAGACACGTCTCCGGTCAATAACCAATAGTGGAACCTGGATGCTCATATTGGCTCCCATATATTCTACGAAGATCTTTATCGGTCAGACCGCATAACAACATACGTTGTTCCCTTTGTCATCGGTATGTTACTTGCCCGAGATTCGATCGTCGGTATCTCAATACCTAGTTCAATCTCGTTACCGGCAACTCTCTTTACTCGTTTCGTAATACATCATCTTGCAACTAACTCATTAGTTGTAATGCTTGCAAGGCTTATGTGATGTGCATTACCGAGAGGGCCCAGAGATACCTCTCCGACAATCGGAGTGACAAATCCTAATCTCGAAATACGCCAACCCAACATGTACCTTTGGAGACACCTGTAGAGCTCCTTTATAATCACCCAGTTACGTTGTGACGTTTGGTAGCACACAAAGTGTTCCTCCGGCAAAAAGGAGTTGCATAATCTCATAGTCATAGGAACATGTATAAGTCATGAAGAAAGCAATAGCAACATACTAAACGATCGGGTGCTAAGCTAATGGAATGGGTCATGTCAATCACATCATTCTCCTAATGATGTGATCCCATTAATCAAATGACAACACATGTCTATGGTTAGGAAACATAACCATCTTCGATTAACGAGCTAGTCAAGTAGAGGCATACTAGTGACGTTTGGTTTGTCTATGTATTCACACAAGTATTATGTTTCCGGATAATACAATTCTAGCATGAATAATAAACATTTATCATGATATAAGGAAATAAAATAATAACATTATTATTGCCTCTAGGGCATATTTCCTTCAACACACACATGATCCACACACCAAACCTTGAGCCGCACCGGACCAATCTTCTCCAAGGACTCAGCATCCACCTCCACGGGTTTACCAATCAGAACACCGAATGCCATCAGAAACGGGACCGAACGCAGACCGGCCAGGACGTCATCAACTAGCACCCACACCCGAGAGAGCGGTTCCACCGCTTCAACACCATAAGTCACAGCTTTGACGGACACCACCAGCTGGTTGAAAGGGAGAGTGAAGCTAGTGCAGGAGGAAATCATACGCAGACAAATCCTTGGAGGGGAAGACCACCGCAAACTCAAAATCCGATAGCTGGTTCACTTGCCAGTCCCAACCTCCCTCATCCCAGATCCGAAGCCCTTCCAACAAGGTCCGAGGAGAAATCTTTTGGCCCTGAACCGTAACAATGGCAGCATTGGAGAGAGATGGGCCCGCAACCACCAGTGGGAGCTCACTATCCAGAGCAAAGAAAGAACATCCGGGGAGGCCCGTCCCGAAGTGAACAAAAGCCGGGGGTTTCGTGCGGTTTTGACAGTCAACAGTGAGGTGTCCTTCAGGTCTAAATATCAGATAGAATGGAGGGCTGAAGCACCTCGATTGGAAGTGGCCAGGTTGGTGGCAGGCGAAGCATGTGAGGGCGGAAGGGTTGCTCGGAGCACTGGCACCTTGGTGAGGAGGAGGGGGCGGAGGAGGGGGGAGGATGCCATCCCCCAGCCCCATCGAAGAGGATCCAGGGAAGGGGGTAGGAGGAGGACGCGCCTTGAACTACATGGGAGCAGGGCCAGAGAAGACATGCGGAGGCGGATGGGAGCCAGCCCCAGCACCAGAGGGACGAGGAGGCTGCTGCAACGGAGCTACCGAACCCCAACCAGAAGCAGGAGCCGGGCGCGGCCCTGAGGAGGAGGAGCGACCAGCCCGGCCCGACGTCATGACCTCCCAGGGATCCGATGGCGAAGGCCCCGCAACACCAGATCTAGACCCTAGAAAGCCAGATCCAGGCTGCGACCGCTCGCGCTCGTCACACTGGAGCCACTCCGGGCCAGCCGCCCACGCCTCCCGGTCGTGAGCCACCTGCTTGCGCACTACCTGCTCGGCCTCCAACTTGGAGCGCAGAGAAGCTTCGTACTCCAGATCGAGCCCCGAGCCCGGCGACTCCTCGCTCCGGCGCTTGCTGCCGGACATGGCTTCGCTAGAAGAGCCCCTGGACTTGTCCATAGCAAGAGCCGCCGCGAAGGAGAGGAGAAGAGGAGGAGGTGGAGTGGGTCTGAGGAAACGACGGATAGGAGCTCTGTGTTTACGCAGATCCACGACAGAGGCCGAAAACCCTAGGAGGGGGGAAGGGAGCCGCGACGCACCCATAAATAGCCCGAGCGAGCCAACCCCACCTGGGCCGAGCAGGCCAGCTAGGCTGAGAAGGAGGGGGGAGCAGTGGCCACTGCCAACTGCCCAGGGCCCACACAGGGGAGAGGGGGAAAAGCGACCACCGAGGATAAAGGAGGGGTGCGGGCCGCCCACTCGCGGACGGCCCAGGAGGCCCAGGATCCAGCCCCCCATGGGGCCCACTAACCATCGAGGGATGAGCCAGATCTAGGGTTAGCGCGTCCGCCGCCGCCGCGACCCTCGACGAGCCACGGAGCACCGACGACGGCGCCTTAGAAGAAGGAGTAGGGAAGGCCGGAGAGCCGCACGAGCCAGGGAAGCACACACCGACGACCACCACCCTCACCATGGCCAGCGCCGCACCAAGGATCCTAGAGGCCGCAGATGGGAAGGAGAACTTACCAGACTTTCGACGACGGCGAGAAACGCGAAGCCAGCCAGCGCCCCCCTCCGGCGACGCCACCGGCCGCCCCTGCCCCCCAGTTGCAAACTTGCAAGGACGGGGCGTGCCCTTGGACGCCAGCGCCGACAGCGGGGGCACCAGCGAGGGAGCGGCCTCCCCGTCAGAGGAATCATCACCGTCATCGCCAAGAGCCCATAAACGAGATCCGAAGGGCGACGCCGAGGCCACCGACGCCCGCGACGATGACGAGGAAGGGGAGGGAAAGGAGCTGGGCGCGGAGGACGGCACGGGGAGAGGGGGAAGATGTCGCCGGAGCAAGGTCAGCAGGGAGCGGGGCACCTCGGGGAGAGGAAGGGGGAGAAGGAGAAGGAGGAGGAGGAAAGGGGGGAGGGGGAGGAGAGGAGAGCCATTTCACCATAGATGACCCATTATAGATATTTTTTTATCATCTTTAAATTACATGCAAAATTTAAGATAAAATATCTTATCAATCATTGTACATGCCCTTGCCGCCAGTCTGCCACACCACTCATTCTCCAGCCGCCCCGGCCAGAAATATCGCCAGCAGCCTCCGTTCCGGCACGGCGGGCGGCCACAGCCACCCAAGCCAAACCCATCGCTCCCGCCCAAGCATCCAAATCTCGCGCTGCACTGCCCCTCCCGCCAGACCCGCACCAGCAGAGCACCCTCAAACTTGCCCAAAACCAGACCGCCCACCCCAGACTTGGCATGGAAAAGAAATCATCGAGACGCAAACTCCTTCGCTTCGGGGCCACCTTTCGCGCCGCGCCTCTCCTCGGCTTTGACCGCACCCTCTCACCCTAACCGCCCCAACGCCGCCCTCGCCTCCTGCGCGGGCGCCTACACCACGCATGCGCGCCTGCCTGTGGCGTGCCCTTCTTCCGCCATGGCGAGCGACCCCGGCGGCGACGGCGACGCGTGCCCGCTATGCGGCAGCGGGGATGACCAGGCGCCGGTGACGGCCGCCCCTGCGCGCGTCACGCTCCGCAAGCGGAACCTGCCAGCGGAGGCTGTCGCGCGGGTGGGGCCCGGCGACGAGGCGGCCGCGCCGCGTGAGGCGGTCGCGTGGCAGCAGAGCGGCATGGTGGAGCTGCAGGAGGAGCTCGAGGCGGAGCGCCGCGCCGCTGCCGAGGCCGCCAGCGAGGCCATGTCCATGATCCTGCGCCTGCAGCGGGACAAGTCAGAGGCCATGATGGAGGCGCGCCAGTTCCGGCGGTTCGCCGAGGAGCGGTTCGCGCACGACGCCTCCGAGGTCGCCGCCCTCCACGACGCCATCGCGCGGCGTGATGCCTCCATCCAGTCGCTCTCGGAGCAGCTCCGGGTGTGCCGCTCCCGCCTCATCCAGCTCGGGTTCCTCTCCCCGTCGTTCCTCCCCTCATCTCCCACAGCCGCCGCGGGGGACAACCTCTTCGCTGACGACTACCCTTCCATCCAATGCCTCGATTATCCTGCGCCCTCCGACGTCGGTACTCCACGCACCCACCACATGCTCTATACAATGCCCGGCCGAGATGCCCATAAGGGGGTCATCTGCGCTTCACCACGGCGCCAGCGCCATGGGCGCGCACTCTCCAATGACAGCTTGTATGATGGCGGCATTGCAGCGGCTGATGAGTTCACGTACGTGGTGGAGCAGGACGTGTCGGACCTGGATGATGACTGCGACCGGGTGTACACTGTGGACGCAGTGCATCGCGTGCCTGTCGCCGCACCTGAGGACTGCTGCTACTTTCAGACACCGATGGGGAACGACGTGGGCTTTGTTGATGGGGTTGGGGCGTGGGCTGAGGAGCAGCAGATACAAAAGCTCAGTGCAAGGCTACAAGCACTGGAGGCAGATCGGGAGTCGATGCGGCATGCAATCATGTCAATGGGAGCAGAGAAGGCGCAGGTTGTGATGCTCAAGGATATCGCTCACCAGCTCTGCGAGGAGGCAGCACCATTGCCTGCAGTTTCATTGAAATTGCATCCAGTGCCGCAAGCGGTCGTAGCGCCAAAGAGGAAGTTGGTGAAGAGGCAGCCTTTCTGCGTGAAATTCTTCATTGTGACCGCAATTAAGGTAAACTCAGCTGGTCTCGTGCTTCTATAAATTCTTAGTTTGTTCATAGTGATCCATGAGTTATAAGTAAACCGGTACATTTAAGTATTCTTCATTTCTTCATGTTGTAATACTGGGTTTTGAGAAAACGACACACACTATAATAGTAATAATCTAGACATGCAACAAGGCATTGCTATATGTGTGCTGAATATGATCAGAGTAAATTATTAGAAGTGCTTTATTGCTCTATATAACTAGCGGAAAATCATAATTGTAGTCCTTTATCAAATTAGGAATATTTGTGGTTGCACTACTGCAGTGGCTCAGCTTATTTAGATATTTGGATATTTTAAGGAGAAAAGTTCACTTTATAACCCTAAACTTGCCACTCGGTTTAAGGTTCAACTCCCAACTTTAAAACCGGTTATTGCACTAACCAGCCGGTTTAGTAATCCCCGACCGAGTTGACTGCTGATTGGTTATCATCAGTGCGGGCTGGATCCTCTCTCACATTTCCTTGTGCCCAAGCCCTCTCCATGCAGCCGTTGCCGCTGCGTCCCCACTATCCATCCACGCTGCGCCTGGTGCTCCTGGGCCGGTGTCGGACCCCGGATTTGGAACTATTCCAAATTTAGCTTTCTGCCAACTGAGGATACGTACATGCATTAATACACACTTATGTTTTTTTACGTGGTTGTATCATCACAAGACTCAAACGGTAATATAACATAGGAACGATGCTCACATGAGCTAAAATAATACTCCCTCCGTCCCAAAATAAGTGTCGCTGATTTAGTACAACTTTGACGAAGGAAATAAGTATTACATCTAGAGACCGGAAATATCCAAGGTTACATCATCCAAGAAAAAGATCAAATAGTTTGAGCGCAGTCAAAAAAGCAAATGGCCTAAGAGGGCCGGGAATAAACAACATCCTGCCCACAATCTCAGCCAGCCACCGGGGAACCTCTGGTCCACTCATGGCGTGCAAGCTCAACATAGTAGTCACCGTCGAAGTCGGAGTAGTCCTTTGCAACAAATGGTGGTTGAAAAACAAGGTGAGCACATGATGTACTCCGCAAGACTTACACCAGATCTATTCTAAGTATGCATTGTTCTAAAAAAATGAGGAGGTTTGAGCCGCAGCAAGCACTAGCATCCTATAGAGACACGCTGCAACTTGCGTCTATTAGAGATGAGGAAAGAGAGCGTACCCAAGGTAAGATAGCGTAAATGGTCCATCTATTATATCCATTGTTTTTAAGGCGGTAAGGCGACCTAAGGCGATCACCACCCGCTCTAGCGCCTAAGGCGGGCATATTTATAAGGCGCTGCCAGGATGCCTTATCGCCTAAGCGTCCAAGGCAGGATGTCTTAAAAACAATGATTATATCCACCTAACCTAACCGCAAACATAACACGGCCTTGCATTCCCCTTCGTATACACACGAAGAAGAATCCTCAAGACACAATTTTGGTTGAAGTTGTTCTCTGATCAAATACAACATATCCAAGTCCATAACCATGGACACAACTACTCAGATAGATTATTTAACCCTGCAGAGGTGTACCACTGTTAAAGCGCAACATGCCTTTTGTTATGGATACAACTTATCTCTACTGCATTTATATATATTACACAAGACTTGGGGTTCAAGGAAAAACACATAGCTTTTTAAGGACTCCTAGACCAATACTAACACTCCTTACCAGCCCCCTCAAATGCAAAGCATATGCAATAGCATTGCATTTGAAGAAGTGTAACCCTACAAAGAAAATGATAATCCAAAATCCACGTCTTTGACATTGTTGTCGTAGCATGAAGAGTTCTCAAAACTTGTCGAGTCAAGCCAAAGGGGATAACGAGAAAATGGTGCATCAGAGGAAGACACCACATCAGTAGAAGATACAAGAGAAATATCAAGAGAAGATGGGTTGTCAAAGAAGATGGCACACAAGAGGATGAAGCATTGCACACAAAATCATAGCCCAAGAAAACCGACGGCAAAAGAAGCTCAGCGACAAGAGAATCGGCATAGATCGACAATGGAAAAAGAGAGCCACGAAAATCCTATAGAAAACAACAAGGACCGAAAAAAGAGGCTGATGGACAAAGGTTTGGTGAACTCACATGACATGAGAAACACGAAAAAGAGCAATGGACTTGGTGGACGCAGCGGAGAATATAGAAAACTAGAAAGCGCATATAGACTAGGGTGATGGGAGCGGAAGAAAATCATGGCGGCAAGGGCCAAAACCAAGCAGAGCTCTTGTGATGTGTTCCTGACAATGAAGGGGGTGGTCTCTCTGAGCTAGAAGAGTCAGCAAAAAGACCAGTAAACTCTGTTGAAGAAGAACCCAAAGCTGCAAGCAGATGCCTAAGTCGCACAATATCTTGCTTAGTGTCCCAGTCAGGGACACTGTTGAAGGGGCTGGGATAGAAGCACAAGTCCTTGAAGTCGCTGTACGCGCCGGGCATAGATGTCGGTTCTTCAAGAAGCAATCAAGCTCGGGGTGACCATACTTTTTGCGTATCCGCAATGAGTACGAGAGCGGTCCTCACCACCACCAGGAGGAGTGGCGGAGCACTGGAGCGGGAAAAAACCGGTGCGGCAGACGGCATAGCAGGAGCTCAAGCAGCGACCAACGAGGGAACATCAATGAAACTTGCACCACAAAGACGAGTCTCATTAGCCCAAATCTATGAAAGTGCCTCAAGAAGAGATACGAACATGAGCAAACAACTTAGCACACAGTGACTCAAACTCCTTACGAAGCCGAGGCAAGAACTCATAGACGCGATGAAACTCCAAGCTTGATAGCACAACTTGGCAACACTGGCAAGTACAACAACGAGCAGCGCGAAGAGAGTCAAGCTGGCGCCAGATAGCAAAACTATGTGCGTAGGAATCATCAATAGTGGATCTCAAAAAAAAAGGAATCATCAATAGTGGAGACACCTTGCTGAAGAGCATGCTCCTGGCGAACCACGCACACGTATAAGGCGTCACCAGAGGGCTGATACCGCTGGCAAAAACATGTCCACAACCCGAAGACGGTAGCGAGGCCCATAAATTCAGAGGCAAACTGAGGCAGAACACTGGAAGTAAGAATAGACGCAACACAAGCATCAACATCAAACCATCGAGTGTAAGTAGACAGAGCATCACGATAAGACGGAAGAGCCTCCTCATAGGCCAAAACCTGCTGCTCATAAGCACAAACCACAGTCTCATCAGCAAGCTTAGATGCGTCCTTGGCAACCTTAGGAGCATCCGCATCAAGAGCCGGTGGCGTCGGAGGAGTAGGAGCCTCAAGAGGAACCAGGCACGGTGGGCATGAGACCTCGCCAGGAAAACACCGTAGAGACAAATACCACACATATAAAAGCGAAAGAAGGCGACAAACTTGGTGTGTTAGTACCATCAAAACTTACTGGGCAACGTGGAATGATGACATAGCTTGACAACATATACATTGTATCTGTTTTTTGTTGAACAAATTGAGGTGAAACCAGTTAACCAGGAACCAACGAACATGGCAGCCGGAGGTTACTGGTCTGTCAAATCAGCTTGCAGCCCGCACAGGACGGAAGTGGCGGTGGCTTAACAGTAGACCAAGCCCAGCGGATGGATCGGGAGCCGGACTGGAACAGCTGGTCAATGGGCCGGTGGATCAGAGCGAAGCAGCCCTGGAACCGGCAGATCGAGGTGGAGTGCCGGCAGATCGAGGCGGAGCAGAAGGGGTGATGGTTGGGCGGGAGCAGCGGGATGTGGTAGAGGCTTTTGATCTAAGGGAGCAGCACGCGAGCATGCGGGGAAGCAACAACGACCATAAGCAGACACATTGTAGACAGTTTTGCTTGGACTATGAGCTATGAGCAAGCGACAAGCTATGAACACGAGCGAGGAAGGAACGAGAGGCACTGAATCTTTTTTGTGAAGCTGCCCTTTTCTTCTCTATCAGTAGTATCATGTAACACCCACGATGCGGCTATATCTCCCACGTGTCGGAGCACGACTTAGAGGCATAACCGCATAGTAGGCATGTCGCAAGAGGGGTAATCTTTACACATCCCATGTACTGAATATGAAAGGGATAAAAAGTTGGCTTACAATCGCCACTTCACACAATACATGAATATAGCATTACATCATCCAGAATACAATCAAGGTCCGACTACGGAACCAAATAAAGAAAGACAACCCCTAATGCTAGATCCCCGATCGCCCCGACTGGGCTCCACTACTGATCAACGGGAAACGAAACAACACAACGAACACAATCTTCATCGAGCTCCCACTTGAGCTGGGTTGCGTCACCTGCACTGGTATCATCGGCACCTGCAACTGTTTGGAAGTATCTGTGAGTCACGGGGACTCAGCAATCTCACACCCGCGAGATCAAGACTATTTAAGCTTATGGGTAGGAAAGGGTAGTGAGGTGGAGCTGCAGCAAGCACTAGCATATATGGTGGCTAACATACGCAAATAAGAGCGAGAAGAGAAGCAAAGCAACGGTCGTGAACTAGAAGTGATCAAGAAGTGATCCTGAAACTACTTACGATCAAGCATAACACAAGACCCGTGTTCACTTCCCGGACTCCGCCGGAAAGAGACCATCACGGCTACACACGCGGTTGATTCATTTTAAATTAAGTTAAGTGTCAGGTTTTCTACAACCGGATATTAACAAATTCCCATCTGCCCATAACCGCAGGCACGACTTTCGAAAGTTCAAAACCCTGCAGGGGTGTCCCAACTTAGCCCATCACAAGCTCTCACGGTCAACGAAGGATATTCCTTCTCCCAGGAAGACCCGGTCAGACTCGGAATCCCGGTTACAAGACATTTCGACAATGGTAAAACAAGACCAGCAAAGCCACCCGATGTGCCGACAAATCCCGATAGGAGTCGCACGTATCTCGTTCTCAGGGTACACCAGATGGGCAAGACGTCGGGTTGGCATAGACCCTGGTTGCCCAGGAGGCGCCGGACATCGCCCAGTTTGGACCAACACTTAGAGAAGCACTGGCCCGGGGGTTTAAAATAAAGATGACCCTTGAGTCTGCAGAACCCAAGGGAAAAAGGCTTAGGTGGCAAATGGTAAAACCAAGGTTGGGCCTTGCTGGAGGAGTTTTATTCAAAGCGAACTGTCAAGGGGTTCCCATTATAACCCAACCGCGTAAGGAACGCAAAATCAAGGAACATAACACCGGTATGACGGAAACTAGGGCGGCAAGAGTGGAAGAAAACACCAGGCATAAGGCCAAGCCTACAACGGGTTCCTCGATCACGAACTCATCTCCCGACTCTACCCAAAGCAAGAACACAAGCAAAGGAAACAACAATCAACCACGGTGCAATGCACAAACAACATGATGCAAAACATGCCATGACATGCGGGATGTGATAAGCAATACATATGCGTGCTCCGGAAGGGAAAGATTGAACAAGGCATCAACTTGGCAAACCAAGTGCGCCGCTGGAAAGATGAGTTGATTTCGGCCGAAATCGATATAAAGATCACCGAAATCGGATGCACGGTTTGCAAATGGCAAGCAAAACAAGAATGGCACAATTCTGCGATTAACAACACGATGCCATCTAGAATGCAACAAGAAACTAAGCTACTGCACTCCAACATAACAACAAAGCACATGGCAGTGATCTACTCAAGATGCTTGACAAAAGATGAACACTGAGCTACGGCTAAATCACACAAGAGCAGGTTCGAACAAGCATGGCAAAAGTGCAAAAGATATCAGCATCACAGACTTAGAGAAAATAACAAAATGCCAGGAATTAACATCAGGAAGCCATGTTTAGAGCAAGCTAACAACATGCTACAGGAACATATCATAGCAAAACAAGGCATGACATGAATCTACTCAAAGCATAGAACAAAAGTCCCTTACTGACCATAAGCCAAAAAGGATGAGAAGATATGATGGCACCTATGTAAACATAGCAAGTTTCGTTAACAGATTCAGACTTAACAGAAAACTGGGCATGGCATAAACAGAATTATGAAGGCCTCTTTGCGAGCTCGATTCACTCACCACAAGGCATTGCATGACAAGCTAAGCATACTACCAGCAAGAAGACATGTTCATAAGGCTAACCATGGCAAGAACAAGTTTATAGCATGCTTGGATCAACTACAACAACCATGGCAAAATTGATTAACATGTAAACAATCTGCCAGGAACATTTTATAGCAAAAGTAGAGCAAGATTAAGTCATGCTAGGGCACTCCATAAATGCAAACAGGGGCATAGATGGATAGAGCATAACCATATGTCCAAATCATCCTTACTGAACATACTCAAAAGAAGCATGGATCTCACTGTAGCAATATGAATACATGACATAAAAATAACAGCAGAGCAAAGACTTAGTGAAATTCTAAGTCTCTGAAATCAGCAATATTACGAGAGCTACTTTGCATGCTTGTGCTAGTCACCACATTGATCACAAAAATACATGGCATACACCCTGTAAAGATGGCATGGCATACCCAAAACACATGTAGAGCTCATACCCATATGCAGCACACAATAATCATGGCAAAAATGACAAATGCTCATAATCTAATAAGAATCAACATCTAACATTTTATAGCACTCTTGTATCAGCGATTTGGGCATCAAGATGGACTCAAACAAGCAGGTCACAATAGAACAAAATAAAGAGCACATCCTGATGAACATTTCGATATATTGCATGCACAAAACGGAGCAACGGATGAGGAGTTATGGCATCACGAACAAGGGCATAAAATGTATCCCAGAAAGACTCAGAGAAATTATACCCCTCCGAAATGGATCTAGGGTTCCTCGCATAGAAACCGAGGCACGCCAGAGACTTGCCGGAGTTGGTGGAGAAGACGGCCGGAGAGGACGCCGGCGGGACGGGGCGGCGAGATCCGGCCGGATCCGGCACGGCGCGGCGGCGGGCGACCGGAGCGGCGACCGCGCGCTGGGCGACGGGGCAGGCAAGGTGCGGGTGAGGTGGAGGGCGCAGGGCGGCGGCGACCGGGCCGGGGAAGCGGCAGACGGCGGCCGGACGGCGACGAGCGGAGCCGCGCGCTCGCGGGTGAGGCGCGGGCGGCGGACGGCTCGGGCCGGAGAGGGCCTCGCTCGGGCCCCGGCGGGCCCGCACGGGTGGCGCTGAAGTGGGCGGGGACGCGTGGCGGCGCGCGGTTGGCTGAGGCGGCGGGGTTGATGACGTGGCGGCGCCCGATTGGTGCAGGGGACGTGGCCGACGGACACGTCCGGCGGCGTGAGAGGAGCGGGGCTAGGGTTTCATCCGCGAAAATTTCGGGGGAGAGGACATATATATAAGTAGAGGGAGTTAGGAGAGTCCAAATGAGGAGCGGTTTTTGGCCACGCGATCGTGATCGAACGGCCGAGAGGATGGAGAGGGTTTGGATGAGTTTGTGGGCTGACTTGGAGGGGTGTTGGGCTGCAACACACACGATGCCTTTACGGTTCCCTGGTTAACCGTTGGAGTATCAAACGGACTCCAAATGGCACGAAACTTGACAGGCGGTCTACCGGTGGTTCATCAAGGCCGCTTGGCAAATCTCGGTCCATTTCGAGAATGTTCAACACCCGCTCACGAAAAGAGACAAGAGGGGGACGCCGGAGGACATAGGAGTGTCGGATTGCAAAACGAACAACGGGGAAAATGTTCGGATGCATGAGACGAACACGTATGCAAATGCTTTGCACATGATGACATGATATGAAATGCATGACATGTACACAAGCAAAACAAAAACAAAACCCAACCACGAGGGAATATCGTATCGCATCTTCGGAAAAGGCAAGAGTTGGAGTACAAATATGGAAACTTGTATCCGGGGTGTTACATATCAAGCTTACAATACAAGGATAATCTACTAGTCCTTTTGTAGGCCTTGTGAACCGCCTCAGCCACAACCGGCATATCAGGTTCATTGCACCTACAAAAAATATACAGTTCATGTACTGCTCAACAGATGGCAGACCAAGCAAATACCATAATGACTACTAGCTCTGACAGTAACATTCTTACTGGCTAAGAAAAGTCTGAACCGACCTATACTAACCTGACTAATTAAGTAAAGAACACAAAGTTTATATCTAACATTCTCCCCCTAATCCCTGTGTGTTATCTTGACAATTCCAATCTTTACGTTGAGCTCATGGAAATGAACTCGCCCGGGAGATTTCGTCAGAATGTCCGCCCTCTGCTCGCCGGTTCCGATGAACTCCACGATAACCGAGCCCTTCTCCACTGTATCGTATGAAATGGTAGGGCAGATCAATGTGCTTTCTTCGGTCGTAAAGCACCCGGATTTTTGCAGAGCGAGATGGCGGATTGTTGCCGATGCAGAGTGTAGCAGGGTCGGTGTTCAGAAGCTCGCCGGGGAGACGAGCCAGCCAGATCCCTTGGCCGCTGTCGTAGCCACCACAATGTTCTCTGCTTCGCACGAAGAGGTGGCGACAACCTTTTACTTCTGCGATTGCTAGCTCACCGGACTGTTGCAAAGGAAGAATAGCACTCACCATACTGTTGCCGAGGAAGAATAGCATGCCTGAGGTGCTTTTCTGGAGTCCACATCGCTGGTGGGGTTCGAGTCGCTGTAGCCAATCAAGGTCTCACCATTGCCGCGGAGATATATGCATTTGTGCGTGAGTGTGCCAGCGATGTAACTGAGCAGATGCTTGACCGCCACGAGATGGTCGCTGGCTAGCGCCTCCATGAACCTGCTTAGGAACCCGACTGGGAACTCGATGTCTGGTCGGGTGTGTACCAAGTACCTGAGGCTACCGATGACACTGCGGTAGAACTTCGTGTCCACTGGCCTCTCCTTGTTCTCCCTGCTGTTGCAGCGGGCCTTCATCAGGGTGTGCGTGGCGTTGCAGTCCGCCATGCCCACTCATTTGAGCAGCTTGCTGGCATAGGCGACCTGGGTGATTGTACATCCGTCTAGGCTCCTGGTTCACCTCCAGACTATGGTGTAGCACCTTGAGGTTACTCATGCTGAAGAGCTGCTTCATTTCTTCCTTGAAGCAGCGCATGTCGTGTTGCTCAACTCCGGTGATGATAAGGTCGTCGACGTAGATGCCGACGATTAGTTGTGCGTCCCTGGTCCCTCGCGCGTACACACCGTGCTCCAGGCGCTGCGCCTGTAGCTGAGCGATGCCAATCTCGTGTCTAGCTTGGCATTCCATGCCCTCTGTGCTTGCCGCAGCCCGTATAGGGCCTTGTGTAGCCTGTACATGCCGTAATCATGATGGTCGGCGGTGAAGCCCGGCGGTTGAGACACTTGAACCTCCTCCTCAAGGTCGCCGTTGAGGAATGCCGACTTGACGTCCATGTGGTGAACCTCCCAGCCCCGGTTCGCCGGTAGGGCAAGGCTCAGCTGCACAGACTCGAGCCTTGCCACCAGAGCGAAAACTTCCTCGAAGTCCACCGGCGCGAACCCTTCTGTCACCGGTGTTCAGAATAACACTTTACGTTCTCCCTGCCCTTAGCCTCTCCATGGCTTGTTCTCCATGATCCTGGGTTGAAGAATACGGACAAGACAAGAAACATCTACGAATAATTTTATTTCACATATACGGGGCGTTAATTCAAAGCACTTTCATTGATCCCCACAACAAATATAACGGGTTGCAAGGCCTAGGCCTCAACCCATACCTTACCGAACTACTCACACATGGAGATCAGATGGAATGAAGAACATATTTTGAAGATCGATTGATTGATAATGTCTTACAGTGGATTAATTGTGCGATGCACAATTACAAGTATGAACTAGAGGAAGATGAACTATGGTGGTGATGGTGGTGATGGTGGCTATGGAGATGGTAATGGCGACGGCTAGGGTTGATGAGAGAGGATGAAGGTGGCTCTGTTCTGGCTTCGCTCGCGGACGTTCTGTTGGCATTTTGGCGTGGTCCCATTTATAAAAGTTGTTCAGGTGGACGAGGAGCCTCAGAATCCACAGGAACGCCGTCTTTTGTTCTGTTTTCTCTGGTGCGCCTCCTGATTTCTTCTATCTCCTTTTTCACTCCTTTCCATGTTCACACGTGATTTCTTCCCTTTTTAGCCCATTTCTTGTGGAAACACATCAAAGAGAGGATTTGTGAAATCCTTTGCATTCATTAGTCATTAGTCACAATATCGGAACGAATATCTCAGTTTTAATGAAATATCTCGGTTTTAATGAAATATCTCGGTTTAAATAAAGGGTGAAGGAGTGTAAAAAATATCACTCATCAGCAAGTAATTTCTTCCTTCTCTCCTTCCCTTCTTGGGTTTGATTTCTCCGCTGCGGCCATGGCCATTGAATATTGGCCCAGCCTCACATTCTTCATCCACTTCACATGTATTCAATTTTTATTGTATACTATATATACTATACTATATAATACTCTATATACTACCTCCATTCACAAATGTAACATGTTCTATTTTTTCTGTGAATCGGATGTATAGACATGTTTTAGTGTATTTGTTCACTCATTTTAGTCCTTATGCAGTCCATATTGAAATACCCAAAACATCTTGGTAGTATTTGTGAGCGGAGAGAGTACATACTATGTATAGTTCAGCAGTACAGTACCATGTCGACTAGTCCAGCAGTAGTCTAGAGTAGTCACGTGAGTCTCAACCTCAGCTCGACTTGTCGACTCGTAATTCTTGGTTACATCAATAGGTGGTGTTTTGTCCAATAAATCTGAAGAGTACATGTGTGCAAAATCAACCTCAATAGTTGGTGGTTTGTGTAATTTCACTTGTATATATGCACCCAGTTTTAAATTGGATGTATGTTTGGTATGTTTACTCATTTCAGTCCATACGTAGTTCATATTAAAAATATCCAAAACATCTTATAATAATGAACGAAGGGAGTATTTGGGTTATAGTGTCACCAAACACATGAGCAAAATATGCCTTATAATTTGTCAATTTGAGGATATGGACAAATTGTTTCTTTCTTGTGCATCTGTTGCATTCGATCTTCAGGCCCCATTTTCTTAGTTCACTCAGTACGTGAACATCTTATAATCCATCAAACCTGAATTAGAAAACACTTTGTTGTGTTCCATTATACTACCAAACAGCGGAAGAAAGCAGTCTGACTCTGACATGAAATCAAGTTCTTTGTTATTGGTCAGCTCAGGTGTTCCACCGAATGCCCTGTAAACAAAATAGTATGCATGACATTACGCATCAACATGTGAAGTGTCAGAATTGGATCATGACCAAACGTTTATTTATTATATGGGTTAGTGTCAGGTCTGCTACCAAATGTCCTTAAACAGAGTAAAATACGTGAATGTCATCAACATGTGAGGTGTCAGAACTGGATCATTACTGACATTTTATTATTAAGCATGAGGTTTGACCTATGCACAGTTGACTATAACCTGCCATAGCTCTCATGGCGCCTGACAGCATTGTTGTGCAAATTGTGGTATGGTTACGACAACAACAACATCAAAGCCTTTCATTTCCAAACAAGTTGGGTCGGCTAGAGTTGAAACCCATAAGATCTCGAAATCAAGTTATAGTTCTGGCATGTGGATAGGAACTTCCACGCGTTCTGTCCATGGCTATTTCCTCGGTGATATTCCTGTCCTTTAGATCTTTCTTTACGTACTCCAATGTCATGTTTGGTCTATCTTGACCTCTCTTGGCATTGTCAACACGCTTTAACCGTACGCTATGCCCAGACCATCTTATGTTGGACAAGCTTCTTTGCAGTCGGTGCTACCCGAATTCTACCACGAATATCATCATTCCGGACCCGATCCTTTCTTGTGTGGCCACATATTCATCTCAATATGTGCATCTCTGCTACACCTAACTGTTTTACATGTCCCCTCATCCATCTTCATATAACATGGTAGGTCGAATCGACATCCTATAGAACCTGCCTTTTGGGTTTTGTGGCACTCTTGTAACGACGCTAGAAGCTTGGCGCCACCTCATCCACCCAGCTTTGATTCAATGGCTGACATCTTCATGGATATCACGTTCATTGACCCCACATATCGAAAGGTGACCTTCTGAGGTACCACCTGCCCATCAAAGCTAACCTACTCGTTCTCATGCCTAGTAGTACTGAAACCTAACCTCATGTACTTAGTTTTAGTTCTACTAAGTCTAAAACCTTTCGATTCCAAAGTCAGTCTCCACAACTCTTAACTTTGTATTAACCTTTGTCCGACTATCGTCGACTAGCACCACATCATCCACAAAGAGCATACACCATGGATATCTCCTTGTATATCCCTCATGGCCTCGTCCATTGCCAATGCAAAAAGGTAAGGGCTCAAAGCTAACCCTTGATGCAGTCCTATTTTAATCAGAATGTCATTAGTGTCGCCATCACTTGTTCGAACTTGCCACAACATTATGGTAGATGTCCTTGATAAGGGTAATGTACTTTCTTGAGTCTTTGTGTTTCTCCAAGGCTCACCACATGACATTCTACAGTATCTTATTGTAGCTTTCTCCAAGTCAATGATCGTGTGCAGGTCCTTATTCTCCTGAAAATGGGTTACATGGTCGATCTCTCAGGCATGAAACCAAATTGATTAACGAGCATGCTTGTCATTCTACTTAAGCGGTGCCCAAGACTCTCCCATAGCTTCATTCTATGGCTCATCAGCTTAATCCCACTATAATTAGTACAACTTTAAACATCCCACTTGTTCTTGTAGATCGGTACTAATATACTTCGCCTTCATTTTTCGGCCATCTTGTTTGCTCGAAAAATGAGGTTGAAAATCTTAATTAACCATGCTATCGCTATGTCTCAGTGGCCTCTCCACGCCTCAATAGGGATACAATCAGGGTCCATCGCCCTGTCTGCTTTCATCCTTTTTAAAGCCTCCCTGACCTCATTCTCCTGGATATTAAATTAAATTTACGGGGCAATTATTTCCATGACTTTTTTATGAACTTTGTCTAAACTTCAATGAACTTACCCACCTGTCAGCAAAATAGGAAGAATGGGAAAAGGGGAGTAAAGAATTGAGCAGCTCACTTCAATGATAATGCAGAGAGTACTCAAATTACTATATTTGCATGTTTTAATCCGGTTCAAGCAGATACTAGTGTAACATGGCAACTATAGGGTAAACCTTACGACGCGTTTGGTACCGTGCCGGTAATGTTTTTGCTGTATCGTATTCAGGAAGCGTCGCTTCCGGATATTCTTGCGTAAAACGTGGATCGTTTGGTTACTTCGGCCGAGTCCCGATTTCCAACCCCGGCGAATTCGGGCGGTTTCAATTTCGTGAAGGGCTGTATCGGGAAGCGCGTTTATGGAAAGCATCGTCGCCGAAACAAACGCTCGCTACGGTTTTAGAAACC
This sequence comes from Triticum urartu, assembly GCF_056163025.1. Taxonomy (NCBI): domain Eukaryota; kingdom Viridiplantae; phylum Streptophyta; class Magnoliopsida; order Poales; family Poaceae; genus Triticum; species Triticum urartu. The sequence goes on from NC_141876.1 coordinate 304,260,550, forward strand.
GATGTAATCGGAAGCCGCCCTTTTTTCGGCGAACCAAATGCATCGTTAGTTTCTTTGCTGATTTGCTTCTTTTCTGTTTCATCCAGTGGATCGTATCTGTCTTTTCCCGGCAAAAGAAATTAGATCGCATCAAGTGAGTTGTCAAATCTTGCTCAATTTGTTAACAGTTACCTTGTACTCTCTCGGTCCCAAAATAAGTGTGTCAGCTTTAGTATAACTTTAGTGACACTTACTAAAGTTATACTAAAGCTGGGACACTTATTTTGGGATGGAGGGAGTATCTTTCTGTATGTAACCATTGCTGGGCATCGTTCGCAGGTACCCATTTGGCTTGTGCGGGAGCTATGTTGGACTAATGCTGCTGCTTGATAGGTCCCACAAACAGAGATACAGAAGATTTCTTAAGAGAGCTAGGTGATGCCGCTCACTTATAATATGCAGCGGCCGAGGAAGACTCTGCGCTTGTATGATGCTTTTGTGAAAAGTGTTGTCATTGCTGCATATATCTTTTCGCTCTTTTGTCCATAAATTTTATGCTGGTTTGGTCTGGCGATCTATCTAGTTATCAACTGAGGTTCGAGGTCTTGTCCATTTATTTGATTTGGTGCCTATTTTTCTCCTACTATTGTAATGATTGTTTTTTTAGACAAGTACGAATTGGTTCATTTGTACAAAGTACTCCAAGTAACGAGCAATATCAGAAGTAGAGATTGTTTAGCAGTGCTATGATGTGCTACTGTTTCTGTACTCATACCAGATTTTGTGGAAGACCGGATTTTGAAGTTACCAGTAATTTTACCACAAAAATAGATCATTATCTAATTTCTGAAATATCGAAAGGCAAGCCTCTGGTTTGGGTGGGCGATGCGGAATGAGGTATAAGGCAGATGCTGTGCCCAACGTATCAGTTGCACAGGTTCAAGCGGGTTCAAGCGGGATCTAATCGGTAAGGTTAGCGGCTTGGCAAGCTTTTATTCATATACTTTTTACAGTAATCACGGCACTTTATTACTGTTAGGAAAATATTCAACATAGTATTATCAAGAGGCAAAAGCCATGCACAGGGGGAGGCCAAAGACCAGAATGCAAAAGGCTAAAGGCCACCATAAGTATAACTTTAACACCCCCTCAAACTCATGGTGGATCCACAACACTGAGTTTGGAGAGGTAAAATTCATATTGTGCTCTAGTCTGGGCCTTTGTGAAGAAGTCCGTCAGCTAGACACATACTGAAGAGCAATAACATGGTGTTGCATACTAGCGCACACAAAGAAAGCATCAACACCAATATGCTTGGTAAGCTCATGCTTCACGGGTCCCATGCAATACTGATAGCACATGTACCAAAATCCTGAAGTAACTAGCGTAACCAAGTCACCTCTGCCGTGAGAAGAGCCATAGCTTGCAACTCGGCCTCTGCACTCGAACGGGAAACTGCAGTCTATTTGTTCGTCTTCCAGGCAATGAGAGAACCACCAAGAAAGACATAGTAAGCAGAAAGTGAACGGCGGTCTGAAGGATCACTAGCCCAGACAGCATCGGAATAGGCCTGAAACTGTAACGAGCTAGAATGAGGAAAGAAGAGACGGTGAGAGATCATACTGCGAAGATATCATATAACACGAAGAAGGAGACTATAGTGAGCCGAAGTGGGAGAAGAAACAAACTGCCTTAGGATATGGACAAGATAGGAGATATCCAAACGAGTAACAACGAGATAGACAAGACTCCCAACAAGATGACGATAACGAGTTGGATCTGACAAGGGCTGGCCATCAGAAGGACGAAGGTGAACATTAAGCTCCATAGGAATCTCAACAGTGCGCTCATCACTAAGAGCCACACAAGCAAGAAGATCATGGGTATAGTTTTCTTGGGAAATAAAAAAGCCATCAGAGGTGGAGGAAATCTCAATCCCAAGAAACTAACGAAGAGGACCATGATCAGACATAGAAAACTGCTCACTGAGACGGGCCTTGACAAAGGCAATGTACTCAAGATCGTTGCCAGTGATGATCATGTCATCAACATATAAAAGAAGAAGAGTGCGGCCATGAGTAGAAAGGTGGACAAACAACGCTGGATCATGAGCACTGGGAGAAAAACCAGCTGCAGTGACCACCGAGGCAGAACGCTCAAACGGAACGCGGTGGGCTTGCTTAAGGCCATATAGAGAGCGGCAAAGACGACAAACCATGCCATCAGGAACTGAATGCCCAGGTGGTGGCTACATATAAACTTCCTCAGGCAACTCACCATTAAGAAAGACATGCTTAACATCAAGCTGAGACATGGACCAGTGGCGCACAGAGGCCATGGAGAGAAGTGTGCGGACAGTGGTCATATGGGCCACATGAGCAAAAGTCTCATCGTAATCACAACCATGCTCCTGCTGAAAGCCACGAGCCACAAGCCGAGCTTTATAACGCTCAAGAGAACCATCAGAGCAAGTCTTAATCTTATAGACCCACTTACAAGTGATTGGACGAACATGGGGAGGAAGAGAAACCACATCCTACGTGCCGGTGCGCTCAAGGGTAGCAATCTCCTCTGCCATCACAAACTGTCATTAGGATGAACACCAACATATCGATAAGAAGTCGGCTCAAGAACGGTCAAAAGACCATAGCGAGAAGGAGAATGTCGGTCAGGGGGCGGACAAGGCCGAGAATGAAGACCATAAGTCGGCTGAGAGGAGGAAGATAACACACCCGAAGTAGAGGGCACATCAATAGACTCATCCATAACACGCGGATGACGAGTATAATCGAAAGGAAAGGAGGGAAGAGGCGGAATCACTGGAGGTGGAGACGAGGAATGTATCAGTGATGAGGGTGGGGAAGGGTGTAACATCCCAAATTTTCAATTTGGAATGTTATACATAAGATCATCATGCATATCATATTTTACTTTGCATTTTGATTGATCCTAGAAATTCTACGCAACTCAATGACCCACGGAGAGAGTTGGGGATTTCGTTATTTTCATATTTGAGTTCTCTTAAATTTTGAGAATGGGATCATTTGATTTTATTTATTTTATCATCAATTATTTCTATTACAAAAATATGAGAGAGGAATAAAATGACTTTTCCAAAATAAAGAAATATTGAGGATTTAATAAAAAAATCAAATAAAATTTTATTTCGGAGTTTTTCGGTGTTTTATTTGAATTTAGGAAAAATGTGCGTTTTTCAAAATTGCATTTAGGGCCCAAATAAATGTTCACCTTGTGCGGCTTGATTTTAGAAGCCCGTGAAAATTTATTTTGGAATTTTTGGAGTCCGTTTAGTATTTCTTTTTTATTTTTCTTCCGAGCGGAATAATTAAAAAAAAACGAACCGACTTCGGGCCGTACCCGAGCGGGACACCGCCCGGGGGCAGCCTTTAAATAGCGCCGCCCCGAGCCGCCCCAGCCCATCAGCCCCGCCTCGATCCGCGCGCACCGCCGGAGCCGCCGCCGCCGATGATCCCGCCGCCCGAGGTTCGTCGCGCCTCGTTTTCCGTGCCGAAAAAAGAGGAATTATTTTTTCGGCGTTCGTCGTTTTTCTTTTTCTCGGATTAAATCCGCGATTTTTTTGATCGCGATTCCTGATCCGATTTTCGTTTTAGTTTAACTTTTCGCTCGTTTATCGGAATCAGGCGATTCAAGCGCCTAGAGTTTCGTCTCGAAACCCTCTATCCGTTTAACCAACTTAAACAAGTTTTTGTTACTGTAAAATTTGCCCTAGATCCAGATTACTAGAACGAAGTTGTTTCTTTCTCCGTTTGACTTTCATTGCTTCGTTCGATTTGATTCTTTTTGCCAACCGTAGTTCTTAAGTTGAACCTTCTGGTTAGATCTCTTATTTGAGTTTTACCTGTGCATTAGATGAGTACTTATTGTATGCTTGTTTGTTTGTCTGCGATAGAGTACCCGGAGTGCGCCGCCTGTTACTTCGAATCGTTAGGTTTCGCGGATCATCAGCAAGGCAAGTAACACTTTGATCATACCTTTTCTACTACCTAGTTTTATTGCATTAGATCAATCCTCACACATTGCATGATTAGGATCTAATTAAATTGTGGGATGAGAAGTAGATGAGGTAGTACCTATTATCTGTTTATTATCAAACCTTTGGGAGTTACTTCTATGTTTGCTTATTATGCCATGCTATGCTAGTAGACGTGGATTGGGTGAGTGAAATCCATGACAGATGTGAGATTGTTAATTAATGGTTTATCTAAGGTGGCAACTTAAACACACATCTGGGTGGATTGAGGCACCTGGGTATTCCAGGACTTGCCTGTTTTCTTTTGGACCGTCACCCAGGCTCAAAGGGATCATGAGACTATTCATACTAGAAACTTCCGTGTTCAGCCACAAGCTATTATGGGCTCTAGCATAGTTGACTAAGTCGTGCGAACTCTTACAGTGGTAGACTAGCAGATGTAGGGGATGTAGGTGGTACAGTCTACCCATCGTAAGGTGCTAGCGCTTCTGAAAGACTATGTCTCGGTCATCCGTCTTCTCAAACACCATGTAGTGTGAGAAACCAAACGGAGGCGATCGAGTCTTGTGGGGAAAAGTGCGCAAACCTCTGCGGAGTGTAATAAACTAATCATGGTTAGCCGTGTCCCCGGTTATGGACATCTTGAGTATCTAGTACTTGGATTTTCATGTGAATCTCAACATGTTACTCTAAATTAATTTTGTTGGGTTATGTTTAATGATGATGCTTAATTGGGATTGAGAATGCTGTCAACCATTCTCAATGTTTAACAACCACCATGATAGTAATTAAATTTTATTCCTTTGAAGTAGGGAAAAAATGTCTTTACGCAAAACTTTAACCATAGAGCTTTCCACCAGCCAAATATGCATATAGTATAGCTATTTCATTCCATTACTCTCTATGTGTTACCTTGCCAGCATATTCCATGTGCTGACCCGTTTTCGGGCTGCAACGTTAATGTTGCAGACTTTTCAGACGACGATTAAGGAGTTTTTAGGTCGTGGTTCTATACTCAGTGATACCGTTGGGGTTGATGGACTCACTTATCTTCCAAGCCTTCCGCTGTTATCGTTATTAGATGGCCTTAAGTCATACTTATTGTAATAAGTTCTCTTATGAGACACTCGGTGTAATAAGTGTGTGATTGCTACTCTGTTATAAATCCTCCAAGTACTGTGTGGTGTCAGCATTACTGATCCACGGATGACACCGGAGCATAGAGATCATACTGTCTGAGGTCTGGTCGCTACAAAGGGGAAGGTATCGAAGATGAAGGTGAAGAGTCATGCGATGAGGTAGGAGAAGAAACCGTAGGGAGGACAGTGCCGGATCTGCAACAACGGGATGAGGAGTAGGAATATTGGGCTCGAAGGGAGGTGTATTCGGAAACGTAAGAAAAGAGATGTCCTCTGTAGAAAAGGCTGAGGAGGATGGACGTGGGTAGAAAGGACAAGACTCATCAAATGTCACATCTTGGGAAATACGCATCCGGTGACCGACAAGATCCCAACACCGATAGGCCTTATGCTCATCACTGTATCCGAGAAAGACACACTCAACAGACTAAGCGGTCTGTTTGGTGCGTTCACGAGGGTCAAGCAAAACATATCAAATGCAACCAAACAAATGAAGCACCGAATAATTAGGAGAACAACCCAAAAGTCACTCAAGAGGAATACCATCCTATAGAGTAGTAGATGGCTAAATGTTGATGAGATTAGGTGGAAGTGGTAACAACCTTATCCCAGAAGTGAGGCGGGAGAGAGGCGACAATCATCATCGCACGCGCCGTCTCAAGAAGGTGACGATGCTTGCGCTCAGCTACACCATTCTGATCATGAGCACTAGAACATGAGAACTGAGTAAGAGTACCCTGCTCAGCAAGGAATCCTCATAGTGCATGGGAGATATACTCATCAATTGAATGTGCATGGAAAACATGAATAGGAGTGGAAAACTGGGTACGAACCATGGCAGCAATTTTTTGGTATATGGATAAGACCTCACTATGAGAAGACATGAGATAGATCCAAGTGTACCGAGAAAAATTGTCTATAAAGATAATATAGTAACGTTGACCCCTTTCGAAGAAAAGGGAGATGGACCCCAAACATCAGAGTGGACGAGATCAAAAGGGCGCTCGAACACTGACTCACTTTGAGGATAGGGTAACCGAATCTGCTTACCAAGCCTATAACCTAGAGAATCCAACGAAGCGTTACCAGAGGCAGACCCTAGAACACCACGATGAACCAAGGATGAGAGATAAGAACCACATAAGTGGCCAAGACAATGATGCCACTACTGAAAAGGGCTGGTAGATGCAGCAACAGGTGTTGTGAGGCTGACGGCGGTGGCAACGGAGGGAAGACGAAGCCAGTCAAGCTCCCAAAGACCATCAAAGCGTCGAGGGCCAGCACCAAGTAGAGCGCTCGTGCGATGATCCTGGACAGAACACGAATCAAAGTCGAGAATGACTCTACAACTAGAGTCAACAATCTGACCACCAGATATGAGCTGCATGGTAAGTCGAGGAACATGAGTGACATAGGGAACATGACATAAAGAAGTGATAAGAGTGCCTTGACTAGCTACAGGAAGGGTAGTGCCATCATCCATAAGAACATGAACAGGAGACTCGATGGGTCGAACGGTGGTCAAAGTGGAAGATCATAAGTCGTATGAAAAGATGCTCCAGTATTAAGAATCCATGGGGATGTACCTGAATGAGTAGAAGGTGGTTTCTCAGTGCCAGAAGAGTTAGTCACGGAACCTGCAGAACTTATTGGTGAAGACTCCCAAGCAGCAAGTAAGCACCGTGATGTAGGGTGGAACCCTAGGGGCTAATCTTTCACGATTGGAGCAGATCCCGCGAAGAACATGATGAACACACAAGGGAAAACACGGGGGGGGGGGGATGAGAGGAAACACTCAAATTGACTTGATCCAATCACACATGTGCTAGAACAAAACACACAAAGAGGGATACAAAGGTCCAAATCCAACAAAGGGGGGATACAAAGGAACTAGTTCATCTCCATGATGGAGGTCTCGAATCCTTGAAGGATCTTCCCTAGATGGGGTCTTGAATCCACTAGGGATCTTCTCCCATGTGGATGACATGGTAATGTCCGTAGGATGCTCCGCATCATCCCCCCCCCCCTTGGGAAAGATTCGACCTCGGATCGAAAACCAAATCAACATGGGAAAGAGATGGCCTCGCCGTGTAGAAGTGGACATTCACCAAGTACTCGTCATCTTGAAAATCAAAATGGGCACTCTCCATGTCGCACCGTCTAGAGATTCCTTCAAAAGGAGTAAGGACAACAAACACTTGGAAAAACAAATGTGGTTAGCGTTAGTGCAAAACCAAGCATTCAAGAGGTGATTCACCCAACAAGTGTAGTCATCAAGCATAGCATATGGTGTGAGAAAGGATTGCGACATGGCATGTAAGCATATCAATCGAGCACAAGCAAAGATATCATGGGGACAAGCATGTAAGTGAAGGAAATATGCCCTAGAGGCAATAATAAAGTTGTTATTTATATTTCCTTATGTCATGATAAATGTTTATTATTCATGCTAGAATTGTATTAACCGGAAACTTAGTACATGTGTGAATACATAGACAAACAGAGTGTCACTAGTATGCCTGTACTTGACTAGCTCGTTGAATCAATGATGGTTATGTTTCCTGACCATAGACATGAGTTATCATTTGATTAACGGGATCACATCATTAGAGAATGATGTAATTGACTTGACCCATCCGTTAGCTTAGCACGATGATCGTTTAGTTTGCTGCTATTGCTTTCTCCATAACTTATACATGTTCCTATGACTATGAGATCATGCAACTCCCGAATACCGGAGGAACACTTAGTGTGCTATCAAACGTCACAACGTAACTGGGTGACTATAAAGATGCTCTACAGGCGTCTCCGATGGTGTTTATTGAGTTAGCATAGATTGAGATTAGGATTTGTCACTTCGAGTATCGGAGAGGTATCTCTGGGCCCTCTCGGTAATGCACATCACTATAAGCCTGACAAGAAATGTGACTAATGAGTTAGTTGATGGATGATGCATTACAGAATGAGTAAAGAGACTTGCCGGTAACGAGATTGAACTAGGTATTGAGATACCGATGATCGAATCTCAGGCAAGTAACATACCGATGACAAAGGGAACAACGTATGTTGTTGTGCGGTTTGACCGATGAAGATCTTCGTAGAATATGTAGGAACCAATATGAGCATCCGGTTTCGCTATTGGTTATTGACCGGAGATGAGTCTCAGTCATGTCTACATAGTTCTCGAACCCGTAGGGCCCGCACGCTTAACGTTCGGTGACGATCGGTATTATGAGTTTATGTGTTTTGATGTACCGAAGGTAGTTCGGAGTCCCGGATACAATCACGGACATGACAAGGAGTCTCGAAATGGCCGAGACGTAAAGATCGATATATTGGAAGCCTATGTTTGGACATCAGAATGGTTCCGGATGAGTTCGGGCATTTTCCGGAGTACCGGGAGGTTACCGGAACCCCCCGAGGAGTATATGGGCCTTATTGGGCCTTAGTGGAATAGAGGAGAGGAAGGGGAAAGGTGGGAGGCACGCCCCCCTAGCCAATCCGAATTGGGTGGGGCCCGCCCCCTTCCCTTTCCCCTCTCCTCCCCTTCCTTCTCTCCTACTCCTACTACTTGGAAGGGGGGAATCCTATTCCCGGTGGGAGTAGGACTCCCCTAGGGCGCGCCATAGAGGGCCGGCCCTCCCCCCTCCTCCACTCCTTTATATACGGGGGAGGGGGCACCCCATAGACACACAAGTTGATCATTGTCTTAGCCGTGTGCGGTGCCCCCCTCCACCATAATCCACCTCGGTCATATCGTCATAGTGCTTAGGCGAAGCCCTGCGCCGGTAGCTTCATCATCACCGTCATCACGTCGTCGTGCTGAAGAAGCTCTCCCTCGACACTTAGCTGGATCGAGAGTTCGTGGGACGTCACCGAGATGAACATCTGCAGATCACAGAGGTGCCATACTTTCGGTACTAGGATCGGTCGGATCGTGAAGACATACGACTACATCAACCGCGTTGTCATAACGCTTCCGCTTACGGTCTAAGAGGGTACGTGGACAACACTCTTCCCTCTCGTAGCTATGCATCACCATGATAGATCTTGCATGTGCGTAGATTTTTCTTGAAATTACTACGTTCCCCAACAGTGGCATCCGAGCCAGGTCTATGCGTAGATGTTATATGCACGAGTAGAACACAAAGGAGTTGTGGGCGTGGGTATATACATATTGCTTGCCGTCACTAGTTGATTCTTGATTCAGCGGTATTGTTGGATGAAGCGGTCCAGACCGACATTACGCGTATGCTTACGTGAGACTGGTTCTACCGACGTGCTTCGCACACAGGTGGCTAGTGGGTGTCTGTTTCTCCAGCTTTAGTTGAATCGGATTCAATGAACAGGGTTCTTTCTGAAGATCAAAAAACAATCGCTATACCACCTTGTGGTTTTTGATGCGTAGGTAAGAACGGTTTTTGATCAGCCCATAGCAGCCACGTAAAACTTGCAACAACAAAGTAGAGGACGTCTAACTTGTTTTTGTAGGGCATGTTGTGATATGATATGGTCAAGACATGATGCTAAATTTTATTGTATGAGATGATCATGTTTTGTAACGGAGTTATCGGCAACTGGCAGGAGCCATATGGTTGTCGCTTTATTGTATGAAATGCAATTGCCATGTAATTGTTTTACTTTATCACTAAGCAGTAGCGATAGTCGTAGAAGCAACAGTTGGCGAGACGACAACGATGCTTTGATGGAGATCAAGGTGTCAAGACAGTGACGATGGTGATCATGATGGTGCTTTGGAGATGGAGATCAAAGGCACAAGATGATGATTGATAACCCACAAGTATAGGGGGTCAATTGTAGCCTCTTTCGATAAGTAAGAGTGTCGAACCCAACGAGGAGCTAAAGGTAGAACAAATATTCCCTCAAGTTCCATCGACCACGGATACAACTCTATGCACGCTTAACGTTCGCTTTACCTAGAAGAAGTATGAAACTAGAAGTACTTTGTAGGTGTTGTTGGATAGGTTTGCAAGAAAATAAAGAGCACATGAATAAAAAGTAGGGGCTGTTTAGATGAAGACACAACTAAGTTAGTTTTAGTAGAGAGCTTTTTGTCACGGGAAAGTTATTTGTCCCTAGGCAATCGATAACTAAACCGGTAATCATTATTGCAATTTTATTTGAGGGAGAGGCATAAGCTAACATACTTTCTCTTCTTGGATCATATGCACTTATGATTGGAACTCTAGCAAGCATTCACAACTACTAAAGATCATTAAGGTAAAACCCAACCATAGCATTATAAGGCATCAAGTCCTCTTTATTCCCATATGCAAACAACCTACTTACTCGGGTCTGTGTTTCTATCACTCACGCCACCCACCATAAGCAAATCATGAACATATTGCAAATGCTACAGCGGGGATCCCTCACGCTTGCGTGACACGGAGAGCACCATAGGACAGCACCAACAATAAAACATGCAACTCAAACCAATCACGATCATCAATTAACCCATAGGACAAAACGGGTCTACTCAAACATCATAGGATAGGCATACATCATTGGGAAATAATATATAGCGTTGAGCACCATGTTTAAGTAGATATTATAGTGGGTAAACGAGGAGTTACACCGCTGCATAGAGGGGGGAAGAGTTGGTGATGACGACGGTGAAGTTGTTGATGAAGATTGTGGTGACGATGATGGCACCGGTGGCACCCCGGCGTCACCGGAAGCGAGGGGGACAGAGCCCCCCTTCTTCTTCTTCTTTCTTCGTCTTCTTCTTCTTCTTCTTCTTCCTCCTCCTCCTCCTCCTCCTCCTTGACCTTCTCCCTAGATGGGAGAAGGGTTTCCCCTCTGGTCCATGGCCTCCATGGCATGGGAGGGGCGAGAGCCCCTCCGAGATTGGATCTGTCTCTCTGTCTCTCTCTATTTCTGCGTTGGCTGATTATGCCCTTTCACCGTTTCTTACATTCCCGGAGATCCGTAACTCCGATTGGGCTGAATTTTGGACACGATCTCTATTCGGATATTAGCTTTCTTGCAGCGAAAGAAGGGCACCAACCGCCTTACGGGGTGGTCACGAGGGCCCAGGGAGCGCCTGACCCCCTAGGGCGCGCCCCCTGCCTCGTGGCCCCCTCGGGCATCGTCTCGCGTTGATTCTTCTTCCCAAAAATCACATATATTCCAAAAAATCTCCATTAGTTTTTATCCCGTTTGGTCCGTTTGATATGGATTTTCTGCGAAACAAAAAACATGCAACAAACAGGAACTGGCACTGGGCACTGGATCAATATGTTAGTCCCAAAAATAGTATAAAAAGTTGCCAAAAGTATATGAAAGTTGTATAATATTGGCATGGAACAATCAAAAATTATAGATGCGAAGGAGACGTATCAGCATCCCCAAGCTTAATTCCTGCTCGTCCTCGAGTAGGTAAATGATAAAAAAGATAATTTTTGATGTGGAATGCTACCTATCATAATCTTGATCATGTAATCTAATCATGTCATGAATATTAAGACACGAGTGATTCAAAGCAATAGTCTATCATTTGACATTAAGACAATAATACTTCAAGCATACTAACCAAGCAATTATGTCCTCTCAAAATAACATAGCCAAAGAAAGCTCATCCCTAGAAAATCATATAGTTTGGCCATGCTTCATTTCTGTCACACAAAATGCTCCCATCATGCACAACCCCGATGACAAGCCGAGCAATTGGTTCATACTTTTTAATGCGCTTCAGCCTTTTCAACCCTCGCACAATACATGAGCGCAAGCCATGGACATAGCACTATAGGTGGAATAGAATATGATGGTGGAGGTTGTGTGGAGAAGACAAAAAGGAGAAAGTCTCACATCGACGCGGCTAATCAACGGGCTATGGAGATGCCCATCAATTGATGTTAATGTGAGGAGTAGGGATTGCCATGCAACGGATACACTAAGAGCTATAAGTGTATGAAAGTTCAAACTGGAAACTAAGTGGGTGTGCATCCAACTTGCTTGCCCATGAAGACCTTGGGCATTTGAGGAAGCCCATCATCGGAATATACAAGCCAAGTTCTATAATGAAAATTCCCACTAGTATATAAAAGTGATAACTGAAGAGACTCCCTATATGAAGAACATGGTGCTACTCTGAAGCACAAGTGTGGTAAAAGGATAGTAACATTGCCCCTTCTCTATTTTCCTCTCTTTTTTTTGTTTTTTTGGTGGGCTTCTTTGGCCTCTTTTTTATTTGGGCTTCTTTGGTCTTTTTTTTAAGTCTGGAGTCTCATCCCGACTTATGGGGGAATCAGAGTCTCCATCATCCTTTCCTCACTGGGGCAATGCTCTAATAATGATGATCATCACACTTTTATTTACTTACAACTCAATATTACAACTCGATGTCTAGAACAAAGTATAACTATATATGAATGCCTGTGGCGGTGTACCGGGATGTGCAATGATCTAATGTAGCAATGACATAAAAAACGGACAAGCCATGAAAACATCATGCTAGCTATCTTACGATCATGCAAAGCAATATGACAATAAATGCTCAAGTCATGTATATGATGATGATGGAAGTTGCATGGCAATATATCTCGGAATGGCTATGAAAATGCCATGATAGGTAGGTATGGTGGTTGTTTCGAGGAAGATATAAGGAGGTTTATGTGTGATAGAGCGTATCGTATCATGGGGTTTAGATGCACCGGCGAAGTTTGCACCAACTCTCGAGGTGAGAAAGGGCAATGCACGGTACAGAAGAGGCTAGCAATGATGGAAGGGTGAGAGTGCGTATAATCCATCGACTCACATTAGTCATAAAGAAATCATGTACTTATTGCAAAAGTTTATTAGCCCTTGAAGCAAAGTACTACTACGCATGCCCCTAGGGGGATAGATTGGTCGGAAAAGACCATCGCTCGTCCCTGACCGCCACTCATAAGGAAAGCAATCAAAGAACACCTCATGCTTCAAATTTGTCACACAACGTTTACCATACGTGCATGCTACGGGACTTGCAAACCTCAACACAAGTATTTCTCAATTTCACAATTACTCAACTAGCACGACTCTAATATCACCACCTTTGTATCGCAAAACTATTGCAAGGAATCAAACATATCATATTCAGTGATCTACAAGTTTTATGTAGGATTTTATGAGTAACCATGTGAATGACCAATTCCTGTCATCTTTCTAAATAGATATAAGTGAAGAAAGAGAGTTTAATCCTTTCTACAAAAGATATGCCCATGCTCTAACAAATATAAGTGAAGCAAAAGAGCATTCTATAAATGGCGGTTTTCTATGTGAAGAGAAACAGACAATCCAAACTTCAAATGATATAAGTGAAGCACATGAAGCATTCTATAAAGCCATACTCAAAAGATATAAGTGAAGTGCAATGAGAATTCTATAAATCAACCAAATACTATCTCATACCATCATGGTGCATAAAATAAAAGTGAAAACTAAATGCAAAAGACGCTCCAAGATTTGCACATATCGCATGAACGAAACGAATCCGAAAACATACCGATACTTGTTGAAGAAAGATGGGATGCCTTCCGGGGCATCCCCAAGCTTAGACGCTTGAGTCTCCTTGAATATTTACTTGGGGTGCCTTGGGAATCCCCAAGCTTGAGCTCTTGCCTCTCCTCCTTCTCCTCACATCGAGACCTCCTCGATCTTCGAACACTTCATCCACACAAAACTCAACAGAAAACTCGGTAAGATCCGTTAGTATAATAAAGCAAATCACTACTCTAATACTGTTGCAAACCAATTCATATTTTTTTGCACTGTAGCTACTGTAATATAACTTTTCCATGGCTTAATCCACTGATAGAAATCGATAGTTTCATTAAAACAAGCAAATTATGCATCAAAAACAGAATCTGTCTTAAACAGGACAGTCTGTAGTAATCTGAAAATTCACCATACCTCTGCTACTCCAAAAATTCTGCAAAAATTAGGAAAAATAAAAAATTTGTATAGAAAGACATTGCAAAAAGTTTCTGAACCGTTTGAAGTTCCAGTAAAAAATGTAAAATCTCGCACTACAGCCAAAGTTTCTGTTCTGCACCGCACAAACCAACAAGCAATGTAAACATCCTAAAGGCAAACCTTGGCACATTATTTTTATAATACAATGGAATTGTTCAAGGGGATAATTATTTTTGTTGAAAAGTTTCTGTAATCAAGATTCACAAATTTTCCGTGACCATGAACAAAGTTCAAGGAGCTCCCCCACTTCAACAATGCTTGTCTCTCTCACTTTCACTTTCCTTTTTGAAAAGTTTTGGGTTCCCATCTTTATTTTTTTGTTTTTAAACTATATGAAAGCACTCAACAGAAATAAATGACTCTCTAAAACTTCTGGGTTGTCTCCCTGGCAGCGCTTTCTTTAAAGCCATTAAGCTAGGCATATAGTGCTCAAGTAATGGATCCACCCGGATCCCAAGGTATATCAAAGCCAATTTTAGTTAACAATGATTTGTAATTTAGTGGTGAGCACAAAGTAACATATATCATGTAATGAAAAAGTCTAAGTCTCTTCCTATGCATCGGCATGTCGTACAAGAACAATTCATGCACACAAAGTAAAGGCCAATGCATAGTATAAACGGTTTCTTGCAATTTTATCATGTTGGAAACATAGAGAGGTGGAGATATAGTTCCTCTCTCATAATAATTGCAAGTAGGAGCAGCAAGCACATGCATATTATATTCATCAAAATCATCATGTGCAACGGTAAAAGGCAACCCATCAATATAATCCTTGACAAGTGCAAACTTCTCTGATATAGTGTAGTCGGGAGAATTCAAAAAGATAATAGGACTATCATGCATGGGTGCAATAGCAACAATTTCATGTTTAACATAAGGAACTATAGCAAGTTCATCTCCATAAGCATAATTCATATTGGCATCTTGGCCACAAGCATAGCAAGCATCATCAAAAAGGGATATTTCAAAAGAATCAACGGGATCATAACAATCATCATAGCATTCATCCTCCGGTAAGCACGAAGGGAAATTAAACAATGTATGAGTTGAAGAGTTACTCTCATTAGAAGGTGGGCACAGGTAGCTAATCCACTCTTCCTCCTTTTGTTCTTCGCTCTCATCATCATCTTTTTCATCCAATGAGCCCACAATTTCATCAATTCCTTCTTCCATAGACTCCTGTAAAATATTAGTCTCTTCTTGGACAGCGGAGACTCTCTCAATAAAATCATCAATATCGGAATTGAATTCATAATTCTCATGGCAATATTTAAGTATAGCAAAATTTTCAGGTCTGTAAACAGCATTATCAAGATTTTCACACTCTTTAAACAAAGATTCAATTTCATAAGCACCCATAAAAGAAACAAATTATGCTATTTGTTCCACATCATAGCAATCATATATACCATTAGCATAAGAAGCCAAGGTTTTATCATCATTAAATTTGCATGAAAAGAGAAGGGGTGGAGCCTTCATCCTAGAGCAACAAGTATAGTCATATCTCAAGCATAGTTCCCGAGCATACCAATGCAACATATAAATTTGATCCCACTAGTTTCCCTTTTTGAGATAAGCGGTGTCGCACATAACAAGCATGCTCATCTAAAGATTTGCCCTCAACTAAGATAGTTGGGGTTTCAGCCCGAGCACATAGGGATCGAAGATGATCCAAGAAAAAAGCTTCAGGAGTGTGATAGATTTTGAGTGGTTCTTCAACCATTGGTGTAATAGGTACAACTAATTTTTTTGGTATTTTGCATTTCCTACCCATAACTAAAGATAGAAAACAAGAGCACAAAATAGAAACTACTTAGTGATAAAGCAAACAAGCACACACACGAGAATATTCACCCCACGCTATAACTCCCCGGCAACGGCACCAGAAAAAGGTCTTGATAACCCAGAAGTATAGGGGGTCAATTGTAGCCTCTTTCGATAAGTAAGAGTGTCAAACCCAATGAGGATCTAAAGGTAGAACAAATATTCCCTCAAGTTCTATCGACCACCGATACAACTCTACGCACGCTTAATGTTCGCTTTACCTAGAACAAGTATGAAACTAGAAGTACTTTGTAGGTGTTGTTGGATAGGTTTGCAAGATAATAAAGAGCACGTGAATAAAAAGTAGGGGCTGTTTAGATGAAGACACAACTAAGTTAGTTTTAGTAGAGAGCTTTTTTGTCACGAGAAAGTTATTTGTCCCTAGGCAATCGATAACTAAACCGGTAATCATTATTGCAATTTTATTTGAGGGAGAGGCATAAGCTAACATACTTTCTCTTCTTGGATCATATGCACTTATGATTGGAACTATAGCAAGCATCCGCAACTACTAAAGATCATTAAGGTAAAACCCAACCATAGCATTATAAGGCATCAAGTCCTCTTTATTCCCATACGCAAACAACCTACTTACTCGGGTCTGTGTTTCTACCACTCACGCCACCCACCATAAGCAAATCATGAACATATTGCAAACCCTACAGTGGGGATCCCTCACGCTTGCGCAAAACGGAGAGCACCATAGGATAGCACCAATAATAAAACATGCAACTCAAACCAATCACGATCATCAATTAACCCATAGGACAAAACGGGTCTACTCAAACATCATAGGATAGCCATACATCATTGGGAAATAATATATAGTGTTGAGCACCATGTTTAAGTAGAGATTACAGCAGGTAAAAGAGGAGTTACACCGCTGCATAGAGGGGGGAAGAGTTGGTGATGACGGCGGTGAAGTTGTTGGTGAAGATTGTGGTGACGATGATGGCCCCGGTGGCACTCCGGTGCCACCGGAAGCGAGGGGGAGAGAGCCCCCTTCTTCTTCTTCTTCTTCTTCTTCTTCCTAGACCTTCTCCCTAGATGGGAGAAGGGTTTCCCCTCTGGTCCATGGCCTCCATGGCATGGGAGGGGTGAGAGCCCCTCCGAGATTGGATCTGTCTCTCTGTCTCTCTCTGTTTTTGCATTGGCAGATTCTGCCCTTTCACCGTTTCTTAAATTCCTGGAGATCCGTAACTCCGATTGGGCTGAATTTTGGACACGATCTCTATCCGGATATTAGCTTTCTTGTGGCAAAAGAAGGGCACCAACCGCCTTATGGGGTGGCCACAAGGGCCCAGGACGCACCTGACCCCCTGGGGCGCGCCCCCCCTGCATCGTGGCCCCCTCGGGCATCGTCTCGCGTTGATTCTTCATCCCAAAAATCACATATATTCCACAAAAAATCTCCGTCAGTTTTTATCCCGTTTGGACTCCGTTTGATATGGATTTTCGGCGAAACAAAAAACATGCAACAAACAGGAACTGGCACTGGGCACTGGATCAATATGTTAGTCCCAAAAATAGTATAAAAAGTTGCCAAAAGTATATGAAAGTTGTATAATATTGGCATGGAACAATAAAAAATTATAGATACGACAGAGACGTATCATTGATGGCCATATCATATCACTTATATTGATTGTGTGTGATGTTTATCCTTTATGCATCTTATTTCGCTTAGTTCGGTGGTAGCATTATAAGATGATCTCTCACTAAATTTCAAGGTGTAAGTGTTCTCCCTGAGTATGCACCATTGCTACAGTTCGTCGTGCCGAGACACCACATGATGATCGGGTGTGATAAGCTCTACGTTCACATACAACGGGTGCAAGCCAGTTTTGCACACGCAGAATACTCAGGTTAAACTTGACGAGCCTAGCATATGCAGATATGGCCTTGGAACACTGAGATCGAAAGGTCGAGCGTGAATCATATAGTAGATATGATCAACATAGTGATGTTCACCATTGAAAACTACTCCATCTCACGTGATGATCGAACATGGTTTAGTTGATATGGATCACGTGATCACTTAGATGATTAGAGAGATATCTATCTAAGTGGGAGTTCTTAAGTAATTTGATTAATTGAACTTTAATTTATCATGAACTTAGTACCTGATAGTATTTTGCGTGTCCATGTTGTTGTAGATAGATGACCCGTGTTGTTGTTCCGTTGAATTTTAATGCGTTCCTAGAGAAAGCTAAGTTGAAAGATGGTGGTAGCAATTACACGGGCTGGGACCGTAACTCGAGAATTATCCTCATTGCTGCATAGAAGAATTACGTCCTGGAAGCACCGCTAGGTGACAAACCCGCTGCAGGAGCAACACCATATGTTATGAACACATGGCAGAGCAAAGTTGATGACTACTTGATAGTTCAGTGTGCCATGCTTTACGGCTTAGAACCGGGACTTCAACGACGTTTTGAACGTCATGGAGCATATGAGATATTCCAGGAGTTGAAGTTAATATTTCAAGCAAATGCTCGAATTGAGAGATATGAAGTCTCCAATAAGTTCTACAACTGCAAAATGGAGGAGAATAGTTCTGTCAGTGAACATATACTCAGAATGTCTGGGTACCACAACCACTTGACTCAGCTGGGAGTTAAACTTCCTAATTATAGTGTCATTGACAGAGTTCTTCAATCACTACCACCAAACTACAAGAGCTTCGTGATGAACTATAATATGCAAGGGATGGATAAGACTATTCCCGAGCTCTTCGCAATGCTAAAGGCTGCGGAGGTAGAAATCAAGAAGGAGCATCAAGTGTTGACGGTCAAAAAGACCACTAGTTTCAAGAAAAAGGGTAAAGGGAAGAAGGGGAACTTCAAGAAGAACAGCAAGCCAGTTGCCGCTCAAGTGAAGAAACCCAAGTCTGGACCTAAGCCTGAAACTGGGTGCTTCTATTGCAAAGGGACTGATCACTGGACGCGAAACTGCCCCAAGAATTTGGCGGAGAAGAAGGATGGCAAAGTGAAAGGTATATTTGATATACATTTTATTGATGTGTACCTTACTAATGCTCGCAGTAGTGCCTAGGTATTTCATACTGGTTCTGTTGCTAATATTTGCAACTCGAAATAGGGGCTATGGATTAAGCGAATATTGGCTAAGGACGAGGTGACGATGCGCGTGGGAAATGGTTCCAAAGTCGATGTGATCGCCGTCGGCACCCTACCTCTACATCTACCTTCAGGATTAGTTTTAGACGTAAATAATTTTTATTTGGTGCCAGCATTGAGCATGAACATTATATCTGGATCTTGTTTGATGCGAGACGGTTATTCATTTAAATCAGAGAATAATGGTTGTTCTTTTTATATGAGTAATATCTTTTATGGTCATGCACCCTTGATGAGTGGTCTATTTTTACTAAATCTTGATAGTAGTGACACACATGTTCATAGTATTGAAGCCAAAAGATGCAGAGTTGATAATGATAGCGCAACTTACTTGTGGCACTGCCGTTTGGGTCATATTGGTGTAAAGCACATGAAGAAACTCCATTCTGATGGACTTCTGGAATCACTTGATTATGAATCACTTGGTACTTGCGAACCATGCCTCATGGGCAAGATGACTAAAACTCCGTTCTCCAGAACAATGGAGCGAGCAACAGAGTTATTGGAAATCATACATACTGATGTATGTGGTCCAATGAACATTGAAGCTCGTGGCGGATATCGTTATTTTCTCACCTTCACAAATGATTTGAGCAGATATGGGTATATCTACTTAAAGAAACATAAGTCTGAAACATTTGAAAAGTTCAAAGAATTTCAGAGTGAAGTGGAAAATCATCGTAACAAGAAAATAAAGTTTCTATGATCTGATTGTGGAGGAGAATATTTGAGTTATGAGTTTGGTCTTCATTTGAAACAACGAGGAATAGTTTCGCAACTCACGCCACCCGGAACACCATAGCGTAATGGTGTGTCGGAACGTCGTAATCGTACTTTACTAGATATGGTGCGATTTATGATGTCTCTTACTGATTTACCACTATTGTTTTGGGGTTATGCTTTAGAGACGGCTACATTCACGTTAAATAGGGCACCATATAAATCCGTTGAGACGACACCTTATGAACTGTGGTTTAGCAAGAAACCCAAGTTGTCGTTTCTTAAAGTTTGGGGCCGCGATGCTTATGTGAAAAAGCTTCAACCTGATAAGCTCAAACCCAAATTGGAGAAATGTGTCTTCACGGGAAACCCAAAGGAGACTGTTGGGTACACCTTCTATCACAGATCCGAAGGCAAGATATTCGTTGCTAAGAATGGATCATTTCTAGAGGAGTTTCTCTCGAAAGAAGTGAGTGGGAGAAAGTAGAACTTGATGAGGTAATTGTACCTGCTCCCTTATTGGAAAGTAGTTCATCACTGAAATTAGTTCCAGTGATTCCTACACTAGTAAGTGAGGAAGCTAATGATGATGATCATGAAACTTCTGATCATGTTACTACTGAACCTCATAAGTCAACCAGAGTAAGATCTGCACCAGAGTGGTACGGTAATCCTGTTCTGGAGGTCATGTTACTTGACCATGACGAACCTACGAACTATGAGGAAGCAATGATGAGCCCAGATTCCGCAAAATGGCTTGAGGCCATGAAATCTGAGATGGGATCCATGTATGAGAACAAAGTGTGGACTTTGGTTGACTTGCCCGATGATCTGCAGGCCATATATAATAAATGGATCTTCAAGAAGAAGACTGACGCTGATGGTAATGTTACTGTCTACAAAGCTTGACTTGTTGCAAAAGGTTTTCGACAAGTGCAAGGAGTTGACTACGATGAGACCTTCTCACCCGTAGCGATGCTTACGTCCGTCCGAATCATGTTAGCAATTGCCGCATTTTATGATTATGAAATTTGGCAAATGGATGTCAAAACTGCATTCCTTAATGGATATCTTAAAGAAGAGTTGTATATGATGCAACCAGAAGGTTTTGTTGATCCAAAAGGTGCTAACAAAGTGTGCAAGCTCCAGCGATCCATTTATGGACTGGTGCAAGCCTCTCGGAGTTGGAATATATACTTTGATAATGTGATGAAAGCATATGGTTTTATACAGACTTTTGGAGAAGCCTGTATTTACAAGAAAGTGAGTGGGAGCTCTGTAGCATTTCTGATATTATATGTAGATGACATATTGTTGATCGGAAATGATACTGAATTTCTGAATAGCATAAAAGGATACTTGAATAAGAATTTTTCAATGAAAGACCTCGGTGAAGCTGCCTATATATTGGGCATCAAGATCTATAGAGATAGATCAAGATGCTTAATTGGACTTTCACAAAGCACATACCTTGATAAAGTTTTGAAGAAGTTCAAAATGGATCAAGAAAGAAAGGGTTCTTGCCTGTGTTACAAGGTGTAAAGTTGAGTCAGACTCAATGTCCGACCACTACAGAAGATAGAGAGAAAATGAAAGTCATTCCCTATGCTTCAACCATAGGTTATATCATGTATGCAATGCTGTGTACCAGACCTGATGTGTGCCTTGCTATTAGTTTAGCAGGGAGGTACCAAAGTAATCCAGGAGCGGATCACTGGACAGTGGTCAGGAACATCCTGAAATACCTGAAAATGACTAAGGATATGTTTCTCATTTATGAAGGTGACAAAGAGCTCGTCGTAAACGGTTATGTCGATGCAAGCTTTGACACTGATCCAGATGACTCTAAGTCACAAACCGGATACGTATTTTTATTAAATGGTGGAGCTATTAGTTGGTGCAGTTCCAAGCAGAGCGTTGTGGCGGGATCTACGTGTGAAGCAGAGTACATAGCTGCTTCGGAAGCAGCAAATGAAGGAGTCTGGGTGAAGGAGTTCATCCGATCTAGGTGTAATACCTAGTGCATCGGGTCCAGTGAAAATCTTTTGTGACAATACTGGTGCAATTTCCTTGGCAAAGGAATCCAGATTTCACAAGAGAACCAAGCACATCAAGAGACGCATCAATTCCATCCGCGATCAAGTCAAGGAGGGAGACATAGAGATTTGCAAGATACATACGGATCTGAATGTTGCAAACCCGTCGACTAAGCCTCTCTCACGAGCAAAACATGATCAACACCAAGACTCCATGGGTGTTAGAATCATTACAATGTAATCTAGATTATTGACTCTAGTGCAAGTGGGAGACTGAAGGAAATATGCCATAGAGGCACAATAAAGTTGTTATTTATATTTCCTTATATCATGATAAATGTTTATTATTCATGCTAGAATTGTATTAACCGGAAACTTGAATACATAGACAAACAGAGCGTCACTAGTATGCCTCTACTTGACTAGCTCGTTGAATCAATGATGGTTATGTTTCCTGACCATAGACATGAGTTGTCATTTGATTAACAGGATCACATCATTAGAGAATGATGTGATTGACTTGACCCATCCGTTAGCTTAGCATGATGATCGTTTAGTTTGTTGCTATTGCTTTCTCCATAACTTATACATGTCCCTATGTCTATGAGATCATGCAACTCCTGAATACCGGAGGAACACTTAGTGTGCTATCAAACGTCACAACATAACTGGGTGACTATAAAGATGCTCTACAGGTGTCTTCGATGGTGTTTGTTCAGTTGGCATAGATCGAGATTAGGATTTGTCACTGTCGGTGTTTTGGGAACAGGGGTCCCCAGACTTGCCTGCCTGCGGCCCATGGCGTGGCTTTGCTGGCAGGCGTGTACGACCCATCTTCATCAACCAGGAATCAAGACCCTCGCGAGGGACCAAGCCTCACGAGGCGGACGACACAAGACCTCCTCTGGAGCGGCCCCACTAGGCTGGCTCGTGAGGGGCGGAGAGTTCAAGGCCGGGCAAACTCGTGAGGTTCTCGTGACATAAGCCATGACGATCGATACCAGGTGGGCGCCAGGTGGGCGCCAGCGTTCGCATCGTCCTTGTTTCCTCTTTGGTGCTAAGGGGGCAAGCGCAGGCGCGGAGTACCGAGGCATCAAGTGAAGGTTTCCATATTGGTGCAACGAGACCAAGACCAGAAGGACGGCAAGACGGAGGTCACCATGGAGCCCAGGACGACATCACCACCAGAGCCTTTGGCAGGCGAAGACTGCTTTTGTCAGTATAGCTTGTACTAGCTGTGCCCTTTCAAATTGGCCGTTGTTGGCTCCCTTGCCGCTCAATATTTGGGGAGATGACCAGGGCCTCTATAAATAGCTCTAGCCACCACCATAGGCAGGGACGGATCATTTAAGGTCATCCCCAACCACACTAGTTCATCAAGCACAAGAACACCTCAACCTTAGGAGGCTGTTCTTCCCCTTGTACTGTTCGTCCTCAGCCCAAGAGGCAATCCACCACTACCACACTAGAGTAGGGTATTACACCACAACGGTGGCCCAAACCAGTATAAATCTTGTGTCCTTTGTGTTGCGAGTTCGTTGAGTTAGTTCATGAGATCTAGGCTAAGTTAGGACGCAGATTGATAGGAGGGGGGGGGGGATCTTCGCGCGCACCCAAGTGTTCGAACCTTAAGGGTTTTGCCAGAACCCGTGATCCGACATTTGGCGCGCCAGGTAGGGGTGCGCCGGAGTTTTCCTTTCGTTGGCTCGCGCTCCATCTCCACGCCCGCTCCCCATGGTGGACGCCCCTTCAGCTGGATCTACCGGCACCCACGGTGGAGCTCGGGGCTCCGAGCCCTTGCCCCCGCCTTGCGACAGGTGCAGCGGCCACCCAAGTTCAAGCCAGAGATGCCGCCGTGCTACGACGGTGTGGCGGACCCGTCGGCTTTCCTACTAGCATACGAGGAGGCCGTCCTGGAAGCCGAGGGCGACAACAAGATCTTTGCCAACTAGTTCCCAATGGTCCTTGTGGGCGCGCCGCACGCCTGGATCCTCCACTTGCCGGAGTCTTCTGTCGCCACCTGGGAGGAGCTGCGCAGCCTCTTCGTCACTCGCTTCGGGGAACCAGCGGCCCCC
This sequence comes from Triticum urartu, assembly GCF_056163025.1. Taxonomy (NCBI): domain Eukaryota; kingdom Viridiplantae; phylum Streptophyta; class Magnoliopsida; order Poales; family Poaceae; genus Triticum; species Triticum urartu. The sequence goes on from NC_141876.1 coordinate 304,284,448, forward strand.
ATCGTCGCAGCTCTTCTCGGCGGTTGACAAGAACTACCCTCAGATCGACAAATCAAGCCGTACCTTCGCCAGATCGGCATCGCTTCCAAGTGCCCGAGGGCTCCGCCCAGCTGGGCCGCGCCTGAGGCCAACCTCACCTTCGACTCGGAGGACCATCCCGCCTCCACCGTCGGTTCGGGTGCGCTCATGATGCTGTGCGCGCCCACCATCTGCCACGTATCCATCACCAAGACGCTCGTTGACGGCGGCGCCGACCTCAATGTGCCCTCCGTCGAGGACTTCAGCCTCCTGCACATACCGTTCGAGCGGCTCCGCCCTAGCAAGCCCTTTTCAGGAGTTGGCGGAGGCCCCGCCCGCTCCCTGGGGCAGATCTGCCTCCCCGTGACCTTCGGCACGCGCGACAACTACCGCACCGGGCTCATCGACTTCGACATCGCCCGCATTGGCCTCCCATACAACACCATCCTCAGGTACCCAACTCTGGCCCAGTTCATGGCAGCAACCCATCCTGCTTACAATCTCATGAAGATGCCAGGGAGCCAGGGTGTCCTCACCATCAAGGGGGACGCCAAGGAGGCCCTGGCGATGCTCAAGCCTGCCCTCAAGGCCGTCGCGACAGCACGACCCACAGACGCGGATACCTCCAAGGCTAAGGGAGCTGTACCAACCAAGAAGAAGCAGTTCTTCACTCAGGCCAAGGCAGAAACCAAGCAAGTGTTGGTCGAGGAGGACGGGTCCTTCGGGGCAACCTCTACCATAGGCGCCAACCTCGAGCCTGCTCAGGAGGAGGCGCTGGTGAAGTTTTTGCGTGCAAACAAGGGCGTGTTCTCCTGGGAGCCCGATCAGCTGGTAGGGGTCCCAAGAGAGGTAATAGAGCACCACCTGAAGGTGTGCCCAAACGTACGCCCTGTGAAGCAGAAGGCAAGGCGGCAGTCCACGGATAAGCAAGCTTTCATCGTCCAAGAAACCCGCAAGTTAGAGGCTGCGGGTGTCATTCGCGAGGTTCGTTACCCCGAGTGGCTGGCGAACCCCGTCGTCGTCCCCAAGAAAGGCGGGAAGGAGCGGATGTGTGTTGACTTCACCATCCTCAACAAGGCCTGCCCCCAAGATCCGATCCCGCTTCCATGCATCGGCCAGATTGTCGACTCCACCATCAAGTGTGACTTGCTATGTTTCCTCAATGCGTTCTTAGGATATCACCAGATCAAGATGGCGGTAGAAGATGTGGAGAAGGCGGCCTTCCTGACCTCGTGTGGGGTGTACTGCTACACCTGCATGCCGTTCGGGCTGCGCAACGCGGGCGCAACCTTCCAATGACTCATGCACATCACCTTAGGGCAGAAGCTCGGGAGAAACGCCGAAGCCTACGTCGACGACAACATGGTGAAGTCCCAGGAGGCGGGGACCTTGATCCAAGACCTAGAGGAGACCTTTGAAAGCCTTCGCTAGGTGGACTTCGGCTCAATCCGGAGAAATGTGTGTTTGGCGTCCCTTCCGGCAAGCTGCTGGGTTTCCTGGTGTCCCACAGGGGGGTCGAGGCCAACCCAGAGAAGGTGAAGGCCATTGAAGACATGAGTCCACTACAGACCCTCAAGGAAATGCATAAGTTGGCTGGTCGGGTGACTGCGTTGGGGGCGCTTCATCTCCAAGCTGGGAGAGCGCGCCCTACCCTTCTTTAAGCTGATGAAAAAGAAGGGCCCATTCGAGTGGACCCCGGAGGCCGACCAAGCTTTTCAAGACCTCAAGAGATACCTGACCAGCCCTCCAGTGATGGTGGCACCGCGACCTCGCGAGCCCCTAGTGCTCAGCCAGCGCGGCCCTGGTGGCGGTTTGGGAAGAACATCAAGCCAAATGGCGCACCGCGCCGTGCCATGCCTCCAGCAGAGACGACGCAAGACCAGAAGGGCGCCACAAGGGCCGCATCAGCAGCGGAGAGGATCAGGCTCGGCAGGACGACGCCCCCAAACTCGCAAAGACTTCGACAAGTGACCAAGCATCGAGGGATCTACCCCCTTAGGAGGCACCCCAACTTCCATAAGACGCAAACCTCATCAGCACGCCTACCCTCGTCGAGCACCCGGTATACTTCATCAGTACGGTGTTGCGGGACGCAAGAGCACGGTACCCCATGCCTCAGAAGCTCCTACTCGCGCTCTTAGTGGCCTCGCGAAAGCTGCGGCAATGCTTCCAGGGCCACCCCATCAAGGTCGTCTTAGCTTACCCATTGGAGAGAGTGCTCAGGAGCCCCAACTCTGCCGGAAGAGTCGCTGAATGGAACATCGAGTTGCAAGCATTCTAGCTGGAGTTCAGTACTACCAGGGTCATCAAGGGGGCCGCGCTCGCTGATTTTGTGGCAGAATGGACAGACGCCCCGGCGCTCGAAGAAGGCGAAGACCGGTCCCTCTCGCTGGGAAGCGAGGCGCCCGACGGCTGGGTCATGTATTTCGATGGTGCCTTCGCGCGCCAGGGCGTGGGGGCTGGAGCAGTACTCATCTCGCCCACTCAGGACAAGCTCTACTACGCCGTGCAGCTCTGCTTCCAGTAGGGCGAGAAGGTCTCCAACAACATTGCAGAATACGAGGGCCTCATAGCCGGCCTGAAGGCTACGGTGGCGCTAGGGGTGAAGCGTCTCACTATCAGGGGCGACTCACAGCTCCTCGTCAACTTCTCCAACAAGGTATACGAGCCGAAGGAAGAGCACATGGAAGCGTACCTCACGGAGGTGCGCAAGATGGAGAAGCAATTTCTAGGCCTGGAGTTGCAGCACGTGCCCCGTGCAACCAACAAGGAAGCAGACGGCATCGCCAGGAGAGCATCCAAGCGACAACCCTAGGAGCCTGGCGTCGTCGAGGAGGGGCTCCTCAAGCCATCAGCAACGCCACCGCTTTCAAGAATAACTCAGCCTCGGGAGGAACTCCCGCAGCCACCAGCCTCAGGAGCCCTAGCCTGTGGTCCGACCTCAGGAGCGCGCCTACTCCTAGCGCTCGAGCCCCAGGAGGGATGCTGGACCAAGGAATTCAAGGAATACCTGATGCAAGGGGCGTTGCCAGAGAAGGAGGAGGACGCGGAGCGCATGGCCCGTCAGGCCACGACATACTACATCCAGGATGGTGAGTTATACAGAAAGCGACCAAATGACGTTACACTACATTGTATCTCTAGGGAACAGGGGAAAGAGCTGATAGCTGACATACATGGCGGAGACTGTGGGCACCACTCATCGTCGCAAACCCTCATCGGCAAGGCATTCCGAAGTGGATTCTACTGGCCTACAACGCTCAACAACGCGGCTGAGCTGGTGAGGTCCTACGAGGCCTGCCAATTCAATGCCAAGCAGATCCATCAGCCAGCTCAGGGCCTCCAGACCATCCCACTCTCATGGCCGTTCGCGGTCAGGGGGCTGGATATTCTGGGTCCGTTCCCTCGGGCGCCTGGGGGCTATCGATACCTCTACATCGCCATCGACAAGTTCACTAAGTGGCCGGAGGTTGAAGCCGTCCGCGCCATCCCAGCTAGCTCTGCAGTCAAGTTCATCAAGGGCCTCGTGAGCCGTTTTGGGGTCCCCAACCACATCATCAGCGATAACGGCTCGCAGTTCACTAGTAATCTCTTCAAGTCATATTGTGATAACCTTGGAGCGCAGATCTGCTACGCCTCAGTAGCACACCCCAGGAGCAATGGCCAGGCTGAACACGCCAACGCGGAGGTCCCGAAGGGCCTCAAGACCAGGACCTTCAAGAAGAATCTCGAGGCCTATGGCAGGGGCTGGCACGACGAGCTCCAGTCTATGCTGTGGTCGATCCGCACCACCACCACCAAGCCAACGGGCGAAACCCCGTTCTTCCTCATCTATGGAGCAGAGTCCTCCCTCATGAGGTCAAGCATCACTCCGCACGGGTCCTGGCGTTTGATGAGACGCAGCAGGACGCCATGCGGGGGATGGACCTCGTGCTGGGGGAGGAATGATGCCGTGAAGCTGCACTACGGGCGGCAAGATACCAGCAGGCGCTGCGGCGGTACCACTGCCGCAGCGTCCGCTCCAGGACTCTTGAGGTGGGTGACCTCGTCCTGAGGCGGGTGCTCTCCAGGGAGGGGCTGCATATGCTCTCGCCCATGTGGGAGGGCCCGTTCAAGGTTGTCCACATCTCCAGGCCTGGCGCCGCGCGCCTGGAGACACAGGACGGGGCACCCGTCCAGAATGCCTGGAACATCCAACACCTCCGGAAGTTCTACCCATGAAGAAAGGCCCAGTGCCTGTGAAGAAGGCCCGATGCCTGTGAAGAAAGGCCCAATGCATGTGGAGAAGGTTCGGTGCCTGTGAAGAAAGGCCCAGTGCCTGTGAAGCAAGGCCCCGTGCCTGTGAAGAATCGCTGCCCGTGACACTCTCACGTAATAATGAGTGGGGTTGTACATGCCCCGGAGCCTCAGGAGAGCCGCCCTTGGGCCTCGGGGGCTCCCTCCCACGCCGAGTGGCAGCACTTAGCTCTGCGCTGGTGAGAAGATGTCAAAGACTAGACTAGGTGCCGGACACGGCTTTTCATTTTCTTTCCGAAGTTGGCTCGCCCCTCTTTTAATTGAAATTTGCTTTCTGGTATCCCTTGCTAGTCCCGTTTTATCGCTTTCTGCCTTCGCCTCTTTGGTTGACCTGAACTCTCCCTTGCGAGGGGGTTGAACAGGTACCTTTGTGAGCTTCCTCCTTCTGTCTTTTCGCGAGGCACTCTTGTTCGAGCCCACAAGCTGGCACACCTTCCCCGATCCATGCCCCACGGGTATCACGACGTGAAGCACTGAGTCAAGGCATGCGACGCCTAAGACCAAGCCCTGGGTGAGCAATAAACCTCTTGACGAATTTTTTGCAGTTCCTAAGCGCATATCAGGTCAAGAAGGCCTCGACAGGCGCTAGGAAGCAAGCACCTCGTGAGGAGGAGGCCACATAAAACAAGTCGAGCTAAGTTATCCGTACATAAAACGACGATGTTGCGACACGGCACGGGAATGGCAAACATAACATAACGATTGAGATCATAGTTCAATACACGCCCCTCCGAGGCCCATTCTGGTTTCTTGCTGATGCAGGAAGGAAAAGAAGAACAAAATAGAGGTGGCGCCTACAACGGTTCGCGGGCACAGGCCCCAGCGCCCTCCTGAGCTCAACCGGACCCCTCCTCACGCTTTACGGAGGCGCTGCAACGAGACTTTAACACCCTCAATGCGACTATAACTCCCACGTGTCGAGGCACGACTTAGAGACATAATCGCATTGAAGGCATATGTCGCAAGTGAGGTAATCTTCACACAACCCATGTAATATATAAGGGAAAGAGGTACATAGTTGGCTTACAATCGCCACTTCACCCAATTACATGAATAAAGCATTACATCAATCATATACAATCAAGGCCCGACTACGGAGCCAAAAATAAAAGAAGAACCCCAAATGCGACAAAAGGTCCCCGATCGACCCCAACTGGGCTCCACTACTGATCAACTAGAACGAAACAACACAAAGGACAAGATCTTCATTGAGCTCCTCCTGAGCTTGGTTGCGTCATCTGCACGGTCTCATCGGCACCTGCAAGCTGGTTTTGGAAGTATCTGTGAGCCACAGGGACTCAGCAATCTCGCACCCTCGCGATCAAGACTATTTAAGCTTATGGGAAAGGTCAAGGTATGAGGTGGAGCTGCAGCAAGCGACTAGCATATATGGTGGCTAACATACGCAAATGAGAGCGAGAAGAGAAGGCAAAGCACGGTCGATGAAAGTATGATCAAGAAGTGATCCTATAACAACCTACGTCAAGCATAACTCCAACAACCGTGTTCACTTCCCGGACACCGCCGGAAAGAGACCATCACGGTTACACACGCGGTTGATGTATTTTAATTAAGGTCGACTTCAGGTTTTCTACAACCGGACGTTAACAAATTCCCATCTGCCCATAACCGCGGGCACGGCTTTCGAAAGATCAAATCCCTGCAGGGGTGTCCCAACTTAGCCAAAGACAAGCTCTCATGGTCAATGAAGGAATAGACCTCCACCCGAGACATTCCGATCAGACTCGGTATCCCGGTACAACAAGACATTTCGACAGGGTAAAACTAAACCAGCAACACCGCCCGATGCGCCGACATCCTGATGGGAGCTGCACATATCTCGTTCTCAGGGCAACACCGGATAGGTCAAGCTACGAGTAAAACCAGCCCTCAAGTTTCCCCGAGGTGGCCCCGCAGGCTGCCCATTTCGGACCAACACTTAGACAAGCACTGGCCCGGGGGGGTTAAAATAAAGATGACCCTCGAGAGAGCGACTCCCAAGGGAAAAGTAGGTGGTGGTGAGGCAAATGGTAAAACCAAGGTTGGGCATTGCTGGAGGAGCTTTACTTAAGGCGACCTGTCAAGGGGTTCCCATTATTACCCAACCGCGTGAGGAACGCAAAATCCGGGAACATAACACCGATATGATGGAAACTAGGGCGGCAAGAGTGGAACAAAACACCAGGCATAAGGCCGAGCCTTCCACCCTTTACCAAGTATATAGATGCATTTATTAAATAAGATATATTGTGATATCCCAACAAGTAAATAAATGTCCCGACTAGGAACGGCCTCCAATCTTCACCTGCAACTACCAACGCTATAAGAGGGGCTGAGCAAAGCGGTAACATAGCCAATCAACGGTTTGCTAGGACATGGTGGGTTAGAGGTTCAACATGGCAATTGGGAGGCTGGCAAGCAAAAGGTAGGCATCGTAGCATTGGCATAGCAAAAGAGCGAGCAAACTAGCATAGCAAAGATAGTAGTGATTTCGAGGGTATGATCATCTTGCCTGAAATCCCGCAAGGAAGAAGAACGAGTCCATGAAGAAGATAAACGGACGTAGACGAACGGATCCTCACAACACGACGTTACCGGAACCAACCCGAAGAAGCAACACCGGAAAGAAGCAAACAATCATGGTAAACAACCACCACATAGAGATGGCATGATGCACAAACAAGTATGATGCATGTCCGGATTAATGATGCATGGCATGGCAAAGAGCACAAGCAGTCCTACAAATTAAGTGGAGCTCAATATGCATCGGGATGCATATTGACAAAACACCACATCAATTATTTAGTTCTCTCTCGTTTATGTACCCCAACAATATTAAATGTTGATTAACATGGCAATAGGGTGAAGCAAATGTGAACTACCTATCTAGTCAAGGTTAAATGAGGCCGGAAGCAACGAACAACAATTCCGGAAACTCCTCATATGCATATATTAGGTTTGGTACTGTTCTGCCCTAAACATTATTTTAGAGTTGTTAAGCATGCAAAATGAAGCCACCATGTTAAACTAGGCAAAATTCTACCCCATTTACATATAAAGATTATTAAAATCTGAGTTACGGTTATTTAGTTATGAATTAAATCATTTTAACATGGCATAGGAGCAAATTAATGCAAACAAAATTTTAAGCATTTCAAACATAGATGAAAGTTGGATATTATTAATCTACACAAAAGTTTGAGCAAGTTTCATATATAACTTATTTTAATCCGATGCACGGTTAGTGAGTTATTAAATGCATGACCTAGGGGGACTATTCTGCAAAACTGCAATCTCTGGAATATTAGACAAAATCGCAGGACGAGAAAAAAAACATGATCAGGCTGAAACTGGGCAAGCCCAACAGAGAAAAAAAAATAGAGGAGGGGGCGCTGGGGGTCGGCTCACCCTGGGCCTTGGCCCATCTGCAGAGAGAGGCCGGCGGATCTGGCGAAGGAAGCTGGGGAGGAGGCCGAGCGAGGCTGGACCGCGGGGAGGACGATTGGGCCGGCCCACGCGGGCGCGATCAACGGAGGGAGCTGGGCTGGAAGCGGGGGCGCGGGCGAGCTGGGCCTTCGGGAGGGCGCGGCCCACGCGGAAGGTCGACGGCGACGAGAGGAACCAGCTGTATCGGTTCCTCCCGATCCATGGCGATGGCGGCGATGGAGGATTCCGGCAGGGTGCGGCGAGATAGGGAGGCCAAGGAGCACCGGATCCGGCGGGGCTCGGCTCCCCGGGGCCGGATCGAGGCAGAGGCGAGCTGGACGGCGGCTGGGAAACGAAGGGGCGACGGGGGCGGACTCCAGCGAGGGTCGGTGATGACCGGAGCGAAGTCCAGCGCTGCACTGCGGCGGCGTTCCGGCGAGGGTCGGTGGCGGCGCGAAGCGCCCGAGGCGGCGGGGACGAAGGAGAGGCGCGGCGGGGAGCCTCGGGCCTGGGAGGGCCTGCGGCGGGCCTCGCGGGCTCTGCGGCGAGGTGCGGCGAAGTGGGCACCGAGCGGACAGATGGCGCGCGCTGGTTGGCTAGCGGCGGTGGCGAGGTGACGTGGCAGCCTCTGGTTGGCTGGAGCGGCGTGGAGGGGCGCGGACATGTCCGGTGAAGGTGGGGATTTCGTCCGGCGGCGCGGATCTGAGAATTTTTAGGGTTAGGGGAAGAATGAACCGTGAATTTCGGAGGGGGGTTGTATATATAGGCATAGAGGGAGCTAGGAGAGTCCAAATGAGGTGCGGTTTTCGGCCACGCGATCGTGATCGAACGACCGAGATGATGGAGCAGAGTTAGGTGGGTTTTGGGCCAAATTGAAAGGGTGTTGGGCTGCAACACACACGAGGCCTTTTCGGTCCCTCGGTCAACCGTTGGAGTATCAAACGAAGTCCAAATGGTACGAAACTTGACAGGCGGTCTACTGGTAGTAAACCAAGGCCGCTTGGCAAGACTCGGTCCAATCCGGAAATGTTTAATCCCCACACATGAAAGAAAGGTAGAAATGACCACCGGAGAAGAACGGAACGCCGGATTGCAAAACAGACAACGGGAAAATGCTCGGATGCATGAGACGAACACGTATGCAAATGAAATGCGCATGATGACATGATATGCAATGCATGACACGCAAGGAATGACAAGGCAACACCAACAAATAACTGAACGACACCTGGCACATCGGTCTCGGGGCGTTACAACACTCCACCACTACGAGAGGATCTCGTCCCGAGATCTAGAATGGCACCGGAGGGACAACGGAAGAGATAAGAGAAGAGGTAAAACAAATTGCTTCTTTGACAAACGAGTGAAACCATGAACCTTGAAAAGGTTGAACAAATTCGAGAAAAGAATACAACGAAGGAGTACAAAGTCGAAAGCACTCCGTTAGAAAAGAGGGACAAAGAACATTGCAAAAAACCTTGAGGTTAAAGGGAAGATAAATATAGAAAAACACTTCGGTTTAAAAGAAAAGAATTGAATAATAACTTGATAAGATGAGAAGATACTTGAGCAAAAGGCACAACACTCCGGTTAAAAGGATAAGCACAAACAAAACATGGTTCTGCCAATCCGAGAAGATGGGTTGAGGAGAGCAACAACACAATGCCTCCGGATGAAGGAATAAAAGGTAGATCGTCGGAATGAAAGAACGGAGAAGAAAATGGTAAATTCTGCCACAAGTGAGCTTGAAAAGGCATCCTTAGGATAAGGGTCGAACGGAGTTGTTGGACACCAATAACGAAAAGAAAAAGCATGTAGTGGGCTTATGGAATACATCTCAAAATTATGAGGTGAAAACCCGCCACTCACGGGAAAAAGGAATTGGATTGGATT